>NC_051164.1:94287828-94427827 GCF_013339745.2 Dermacentor silvarum
TTTGTAGCAGACCGATGCACAAAATAGCAAAAATGACGCAGACGTCGGTGTCACGTGATGCGCTTTGACCAATCCACGGTCGCACTCACTCCCGTGTCAACGTCCCGGATGTTTCGAGAACTTTCGCGCAGCAGACGACGCGGGGTTATAAAAGCAGACGACGCAGTGCGGTGGGAACGAATTTCAAACTTGACAGCGAAAAAGCATTTGCGCTTCTTGTTACGAAGGCTGCTCGTTGACTACGTTTTTAACGCGAGAGAGATGGCGTTGTTCCCGCTGCTCTACGAGACAACTGGGGGCCGTCAGATTTGGCGCGTCGCTTCTTCAACGACGACTTCGGCCGAGTTTACTCGACGGTGAGCTGTTGACCCTCCGTTCTTCCACCAACGGTTCTATGTCGAACCTTACAACCGAGGCAGCTGGACTCGACCCGAGCCGTAGCCCAACAGGGCTCGGCAGTCTCCTGCACGCCGGACAAGTTCGCCATCAACGTTGACACCCGGCACTTCGCTCCGGAAGAGATCACTGTCAAGACGCAGGACAACTGATCGTCATTCACGGCAAGCACGAAGAGAAGTCTGACGACCGCGGCTGCTACATAATGCGCGAGTTCAGCCGACGCTACGTCTTGCCCGAAGACGTCGAGCCTGAGTCGGTCAAGTGTCACCTGAACCCATCGGGCTACCTGTCCCTGGCTCCTCGTAAAAACGCGCCCAAGAAAGAAGACACGAACAAGCCGATCCGATAGAAATCAAACACGAATCCAGCGGGGCGGGTGACAAAAAGTGAGCTGATCTAAACGTTCCGAATCAGAACGGCGTCGATTAAACACAGGATGCATGCTCCTACCAGTCAAGCATAACAATCCGAGCCTTACCAAAGCAGGAAGATCGTTGTTTGTGAGCAGGTACTCGCATTCGAGACCTAACCGAGTGATAACAAAAGCGTCGGTCGCCTTCCCGTGGTTGTTCGTTTTACCTGTGATGTATACGTGTTATATATAGTCACTAATAAAGTTTCTGAAAGTTCCAGTTATTTCCGAGCTGTGTGTATAACTTGGGCACAGTTGTGCGGGCTGAATGTAGCGCGCACTTGTCGAAAAAGCCTGTATGACAGACATCTTAGCAAATCGGAGCTGTCAAAAAACGGTGAAATCGAAATGCGCCAAACAAAATGTCCATAGTATGCCTAGAGTCCAGCTGATTGTCGATATGGTGTCGGTGTAGTGGAGAAAACAAACAAATTATGCTTATTATATTATGAAGCTCATCACCTGCTATGAGCTGCTTCGTTTGCTAATTTTGCTAATAGTAGTTTGCAAATTTGCTAATTTTGCTAATAGTACTCTACAAACCCGTATTCTGGGTCCGAAGCAAAACATGCCCTACTGAGCATATTATTTAAGACCATACAGTTGATATAAAAAAAAGAAAAAAAAAAAGCAAGAATTTTTTCTGTGCCGAAGGTTGGCGTTACAATCAACGAACCCCGTATGCTCAAAATCGAGCAAAAATTTTGAATCGGGCACTACTAAGCGTGTTATTCAGGACTATGCAATTTAGCTATAGAAATACCATAAGACGTTATTTCTTTGACAACTTATGGCGCTACCAACAACAAACACTATTATATGCTCGTCGATGGCACACGATGTCCTACTAAGCATAGGTTTTAGGGCCATACATTTAAATAACAAAAAAATGCAATAATATATTTTTTTCTTTGCCAGCAGGTGCGCTACAACCAACAAACCCCTATTTTCAGTCTAACCAATGGCCTAACACGCACAAGATTCTAAAGTACGCATTACTAAGCTTACATTTAGGACTATGTAATTTAGTAACAAAAAATAATAATAAATAGGTTATTCTATGCCAACACAAAACAAACCATCCAACAAAACCTCGTATTTAAGCCCGAAAGCGAGTTGAATCTTAAATATGCACTACTGAACGTGTCACTTAAAACCGTGTTATAAAAAAAAAAATATTATTAAACAGTTATTTTTCTGCCGGGAACGCTACGATTAAAAAAAAAACAAAAAAAACTGTGTTTTAGGTCCGAAAGCAAGTTCAATTTCTCCAACGTTTTGCAATCGATTTGGTGAAACGGATCATACAAGACTAGGGTGGCTAGAAGGGGAGGTGTGAATACCGGCGGCGCAAGCGTGACCCTCAGCGCACCGATGCCGCAGGGCGGCGCTGTTGACCGAGGCGCGGGAAGGCACGCAACCGAAATGAGCGCATCGCCAGCCTCGGGTATCGCGCGTTGTCTGCGAGCGTCATGAATATACGTCTTTATCCATGAAATCAACGTTTTATCAGCCCACATCACTACTCCTGTGAGATTTTACGGGCCCAGTTCGCATTGCGTCGATAGATTCAAACGCGTTTTTTTCTTGTTTTTTTTCTTTTGGTCCTCCGGATCAGGATCATAGGGGCTGGGGGCTCTGGAATAATTTCGACCACTTCAGGTTCTTTAACGCGCACTCACACCTTACGGCACACAGGTGCCTTGCATTTCGACTCCCTCAAAATGCGACCGTCGTCGTCGAGGTCAGCAGTAATCACCCGCGTGCCGTACGTACGACCTGTAAACTGCAGTCATTACCCGATTACTTCTCGACGTACAAACCACTTTGTGCCAGCGCTTGAAGACGTGTAGCATGTCCTTTCGACGCTCAAATAAGCAATTACTATGATTTCAGACAGCAACAGATCTGGTCATAAAATAGTTTATTTAAGTGAGGAAAACAATTAACTATGGGAAAATTTGATCTACAACACGCAATATGTCGGGCTTTAGTTTATTCTCAGTGCCCTGCTGAATGACACCTTAAGCAAAAAATGAATCCTTGTTACTTAATAAAAAACGTACAACTGATGCTGTCAGGGCAGCAGATGATGCTCTAGGCAACCAATTTTCGGCACATCACCAATTGATCAACTGCATAAACTTTGCCACAGCTTTGGCATGCAATTAAACGAGTGAGTTTGTTTTCAATAAGGGCATTAATTGACCAGCTTGTAGAATGGTTCTGATAGACTGATAGATATAAAAGGCCCCCAAGGTCCCTTCTGTTTGTTCTTTAGATATTCCACAAAGGTTTCGTTGTGAAGCTGCCCAGCCAAGTAGATGCACAGCTGGCAAGTCCTTCTCCAATGAAGAACACTACCATTTTGGTTACACAACAGGCGCAGCATTTCGTTCAATGCAAACTCTGCAGTCCAGTAACGAGCAATGTTTTGTTTAAACTTTGCAGTGACCACAGTTCCAAAGGTCGCTTAAGCTCGATAATGAACAATTCTTCTGCGACTGGACTGGGCATTCATCCCGCTGTATATTTACAGCCTCCACGTCTGCCGGTGGGCATGTATTCCACCGTCTTGTCAATAGACAAGCGCCGCTTCTGTTGTAAGATATAATAATAATACTTTATTCGTACTCAGAGAGTCGAATATGTAGTCCAGGCATACAGGTCGATCATAGTAGGCGGAACTGCCTATACCGGAGTGGTTTGCGTGCCGAACCTGGGACCCGTGGAGCGTGTGAGACATCTCTTCTTTTTCTTTCTTTCGTCAGAGTCCTTTAATGTATTTTGGCAAGTTCGGAAGTACTGTGGGCACGGCATCTTCTGAGAGGGCAGGAATGTGACGTGGTATCAAGACTACAGTTCCATTAATAAAGTCACGAACGATAAACCTAAGGAAACAAAAAAAAAAAAAAAAGAAGAGAAGAAGAAAAGGCGGTGGTGATCAGATTGAGCTAGCGTGAGAGGCCTCGTGAATAATACTAGGATGGCAATTGGCAATGCCACGACGACGCTGTGCAACACGCTATGTATCGCGAGAAACACCACAAAACAGGCGACGAGACCAAAACCACCTTCAAGTATCGAAGGACCCTGCCAAAACTGACGGCGAAGGCACGGAGGCGAGGCGAGGCCGGCAGGCCGGCGCGGCTATGCTTCCCGCGCCGCGAGCGGTAGCGCCATATTTCCCTGGTGGCATCGGTGCGCAAGGGGTCACGCGCGCCTGCAGGAAAGCGCCGCGGTATTCACACCTCCCCTTCTAGCCACCCTAACAAGACCGCGCGCTATTCGGTTGCGCTGTTTGCGCCAAGGTTTGCGCATCAGGTGCACACTTGACTGAGACAACTTATTGAATATCCTGCAAATTGATGGCCTGGTTCGCGTGTTGTTTTCACTTCTATTGTACTTCATCCTAACGTGGCTTGCGGGTAGGTGTTTTGCGTTCTTTTCAATGCATTGTTTGTGACAGACTTCGACGGTAGCATGAGCTCGTTGCAGGATCTTGCACGATAAGCTCGTTGAGCATCTCAACCTCCTTGGTTGAGATTTCGTACAATCTTCTTGTTGCGAATTCTGATAACCTAAGCGTTCAAGCCTTATCACATCCACATTGAGATGCGTGATCGCAGTTCTAGAAATTCTGTCTTTTTCTGTCAATTAAGCAAGGGGAGGGTCTATGCCATAAAGCACCATCAGCATGCCAAGAGGAACGAACGCCTGCGTTATTACACGGAAGTGCGACTCGATCGTAAGCGTTCCGTAGCTGGTTTATAAGCATGGACTAGTCCCAGTGTACGTTTTGGAGTCCGAATTGAGGCGCTGTTACAATTTGGACAATTTGTTCGCCTGCCACAATAGGCAGCTGAACATGAAACGAAACAGCGGATTGGAGTATTTCGGCATTGTTCGCGTTTGAATTTATGCTGGTAGTACGTGCTTTTGCGACGCACGCAAAATAAAACCAAGGTCGTCTTGGTGCGGGAAACGCAAGACGCGCCGAATTCTTGCACTCACTGTTAGTCGCAGTCTTTCAACGACTCGCTAACGTACGCGAATGTCTGCCAAAAGGCGGGCGAGCTTAGATTTATTTATTATTTAAGTACACTACCAGTGAAATCGAGGTTCAGGCAAGAAATCTTAAAGGTAACCATGAGTACCAACCTAGCTATGTTTGCATTCATCAACACGATATCCTGCAAAAAAAAAAAAAAAAAAAGGGGTTTCAGTCTATTATTGCACGCGGGCAGACGGAAAACTTATATGTGTCTGTTGCAAAATATAAAAGTAACTGTGTGGCTTGATGGTGCCCACTTCATGTGCAATGGAGGCAAGTAGTACTAAGGAAATCCAAGGATCAAGGGCAAGCTTATTAAGCTGACTGGAAACATATGGCATCTGGTCCAATAACAGTTTGACCACACTGCTAAAGAATTGCCCTACGCCTGTTGTAAACTCATGACTAGGTTGTATAATATTGCTGCACCTGTAGTATACTATATATGTTTCATGCCTTTAAGGGTGTGCATGCATAGCAGTGTTTGTATTTGTGTCCCATGCTCCCTTTTATTGTTTGACTGTTTTCTCACGTACCAAATTTGTATCATACAGTATCTGTCATGTACCCGCTGTACCAATGCCCTTTGGCCGATGTAGTACAATAAATAAAGAAAGAAGAAACAATAAATAGAGGAAGTGCAGCCTGGATTTTTTCCTCATACATCAAGTACTTGGCATTGTCTCGGTGCATCTTAATTCAGCTTACTCAACATTGCGTTTTGTAAGGTTACGCTTTTGCATCTTCATGCACTGGTTGAAGTTTCCAGCATGCTTGCCATATGATTTATCAGCCGTGCCTGTTTTGGGCCTACACAAAGTCATGTGGGACAGCCTGGAGTAAGTTTTTCATGCAGCACCTAGCTATAGCAGTCAGTTTGTGAAGTGAATGTGACTAATCCGCACGAAGAAACGACTGACATGAGTTTATATCTAGCATGAGAACGGAGTATGATACATTCTCTGTCATTGTGCAACATAGCTTAAAAGTCTATTCAGTCAGTGATGATCTTTCTGGTGAAGTGCGAAAATGTTTTCCAAACACAAGCAAAGCTGTGCACAGTAACATCTAAGAAACATTTTAAAGCAAAGCTTTTTTGCCTCTTCCTTCAACTTTTCCACCTGCTGCTGTTGCTGTTGCTGTGGCTGTCTTGCATGCCACATTGGGGGCTGGTTCAGAGCGGGTATATATATGGAAGTAGCATGGAAGACAGGAAAGACGATGTGAAAAACTCATTTGAACCTTTCCATCGCGTTGCATGTACACAATGCCCTCTGGGGTTCCCTGGGCGTTGCCACGTTAGCCTCTTGACAGTTGTAATTATCCGTTGCCCCCAACAAAAGCATTGCAGAGCTTACCTTTCTACTAACGTGCAAGTCCAGAGGAAAGTTAGGTAAAAAGGTATAGGGAGGAGGTAGGGAGAGGAGGCGGAAAATGGGCAGGAACGACGCAGTCGCGGAACGAGTTAATAACAGCCTTTCCACTCTTAGCTTGCACTCCCCATACAGGGAGAGGGAAAAGCTGATGTGGGAAGACTACTACTACGCTACTGCTACTACGCACTACTATTACGCTACTACTAAACACAACTACTACAGACATGACAGTGGTTGTGGGCAAACTGAAGGTGCGGTACGTTTCTGCTATTCCTGAGAAAAAAAAAAATATATATAGCACCATGCAAAAGTGTGAAGCAGACGACTGGCGCAAGGCATGTAGACGCAAAGCTGCATTAAAGCACCGTAGGGTTTAGGCGACACTACGGAAGCGGTCGCACGTCAAATCAACACTTCTGTGTCTGCCGCGGCAGCGTTGCAGCTGTGACATTGCTTGAGGTTGCGGGTTTGATCCCGACCGCGGCAGCCGCATTTCGACGGGAGCGAAATACAAAAACATTCGTGCGCCTGAATTTTGGTGCACGTTAAAGAACACCAGGGTGTCAAAATTAATCTGGTCCACCACTACGGCATGCCTTGTAGTCCGATTGTTTTTTTGGGGACGTACAGCCCCATAATTCATTAAAGTTTAACACTTCTGCCACGATGCGTTGTGCTGTGTGAGGCAATGACAATGCTAGCCTTTTTGGAGGTTATGAACAATGGCGCACACGAACGTCTCAAGCAAGCACGTTGCTGTGTGTTCTGTGTACTACGCAGACAAATGGCAGCGGTTCATGCGAGGTAGCGTTTAACATGAACTCACCACTCTCGTATTAGACTAAACGCCGAAGAAATTAAACATTCGCTGTCAACATCACTGCTATTTGTCGTCAATCAAAGCAAACAGCACAGAAAGCTTCACTTAAGTCGATTCCCACAGTGTGTGGGATCTGGGTAATAATATAGGGCGCTTGTGCTTCTTATCGTGTAATTTAAATTAAGTGTAATTTAAATTAACTTCCTGCTACCAGCTTGCACTCAACATGAGCGTCAGCACATCATGTATCACGTGATGTTGTTCAGTAATGTGATGAGCAGCTGCCTCTTGCCATTTTGTAGGTTTCTTAATATGTGACCTGATTTGTTTATTCAGAGTGCGAGATCTCTCCATATCAACAAAGAAATCGGAGTCCCACACATCAACACATGTCCCACTTAATCCTTTGCTGCTTAGAAGTTTCTCCTGATATGTTTCAAATACTGTGAAGACGGCAGCAACCTGAACTGTTGATGCTTTTATAGTGGAACATGCTCAGTGAGGACAAAACATGGAAAAAGCGGATACAAGTCGCGTTCATGTTGTTTTGTCCGTACTCAACTTGTTCCACAATGCACAACCTGCCAACTCTCCCAAAATTTCCACGAAGCTTCTAGAGCGCCTTCTGGCAGGCACTGTGCAGATGCTGCAGTCAGGCCAAACAGCCAGCCAGCAGCCAGATTCAGGAAAGTGGGTGCAGGTACGCAAATAATGCTGATGTATTAAAATGAATGTAGGTACAGCTGTGCGTTACACCATGCCTTCTTCATGGCAGGAAAGCAAATTACGTAGGTCGCTTGCAAAGAGATTGTTGAGTGTTCACTTAACACCGTGACAAAGTTCAGCATATGCAACAGTTTTACATTGCGTCGAGATTCACAGAATTTCAGATTTAGTACTTTTAAGTATGCCTCACTCTTGGAGGCCATATGCAGTATTACTGTTATGCTAAGAAGTGTGTGAATCAATGTGGTGTTTACTGTGCAGGGGCAACAACAATCTGTAGGTGCACTTTTGTTGTGCACGTCAGTGTTCAAGGTCAGCTGGCTCTCAATAGTGCTCCAGTCCAGAAACTGGAGACCATGTTTGTCATCCTCTGAAGTGCCTGAAGGACCTGCACTCATTCCAGACAATTGTCCAGGAAATAGGTTACGACTTTGTGACCAGGAAGAACATTCATAACCTGCATATTGCTGGACACTGCTCCAGGGAACTGATCGAGGTGGACTGCTGTCTGGGGTGAACACAACAAAGGGCCTTGTTTCCGGTGTCATGAGTAGCAGCTGGAGCTGCTGCTGTTGCTATGGCTGCTGGCTGTGCTGTGCCAAGTGCAAGCCCATGGCTGTGACCCGTCCAACTCTTCATGGCCAGATTAGGTTTGGCATGCCAATGGACTTCATATATGGTAGATAACACGGTGAGAGGCATTGTTTTGCTGTTGTAGAAACATTTTCTCTGTAGGCTGTAATATGTGTGCTGAACTTCAGTTTCCTTATGTCTGTCAGGCCTCAGTGTTTTCTATGTGTTTCTGTGAATAGGTTCTGTGTTGCATGTGCACTTAAGAGTCCCTTGGTAAGTAGTCCTGGGACCCATACCCCTTATTCCGCCACCTGCTGTCAGTCATACAGAATGCCTGAATATGAGCTGCAGAGGCAGAGTTTGTTTTACTGGATTGAAGAGCTCACACTTGCTAGCATCTTTTATTCAGATAACTGTCCCAAAAGTGTGCCGTGATATACACCTGTGAGCAAAAGTAGTGGACCCAACGTCTGGATTTGACCTCAATTTCTGCATCATCTATCAAAAATGTTGTTTATACTTGACAGTGTTCGTAAGGCATATGACTGTGCCTTAAACGAGAATCAACGGTAACTGTTCCATCAGGTGTCAACGGATCGTGGTTTGAAAAACACTACAGGAGTCTGTTAGCTTTATACATGCCTGTGCATTGGGGGCTGCAGTTAGCTTTGACTCTCAGTACATAAAGAAAACTTTTAGGGGAATTGATACTTATACTCTGTTTCTTACTTCGCAGGCAATGCTATGGAAGCTATGCCAGTAGTGCGTTTAAAAGTCACTCCACGCGTTTTGCAGTGCACTTAGTTCTGATTGCGATGCCTTCTATAAAAAAAAAAAAATGACATTATATTACAACTACAACATGTGGAAGCGGAAATACGATTGCGTCAAATCACATACTGTATGAATCCAAGGAGAGCATAGGGGAAGTTAATATTTGGTTTTGATTGAGGTGTAGAAATGATAAGCTAAAGGAAAATGAAAGTGGACGCAAAAACAACTTGTCATTGGTGGGAGCCGTACCTACAATCTTTACATTGGTAGCGCTATGCATCTCCCTAAAGGAAGTTTAGTGATCTCACTTGATGGCTGAAGAAAGGGCTCTCATTCGCACAGTGTTTGAGATACAACTTAAATTTTATTTTCGTCTGAATAAACTTACCTTTGGTCCGTATTACATTAAATCTGCTTGCATTATAGAACAGTTAAAGTACTGCTTGATCACATTGATGCTTGCTACTGCCCTATATACTCTAGAGTCAGCTTGACTGTGTCAACACAGGTGCTACCTCGTTCACTGCAAGGTCTACTGCGTAAGTGTCGTGTCCTGTCACGCCTCGTGAGCGAAATGGCCTGTCTAGAAGCTGTGCAGATTCTGTGGCGAGAAAGGCTTGCGAAATTGCTAGGAACAAAGTGTTGCAGTCAGGGCACATGATTACACCAAGAACAGCAACAATCAGTAGCTACACTATGCCATACCAAAAGCATGAATAAGCATAAATTTGCCATTGTTCCTGTTGGCATTGCTGTGCTTATCGGGTGCACTTAGAGAATTAGTGAATTTTTCGCAATAAATTTTATGATGGTTTGTTTTATTGAACATTAGGTAAAACAGCTTCAGGAACAATTAGAGCTGAAATTCTTGTGTGTGTACATAAACCGAACAGTGCTTAATGTGCCCCCGCGGCTTTTGCGAAGGACCTAATGTTAGTGGCCGTAGTGACACGACCCTAACTCTCTAGAAATTGAACTCCTTTAGGATGCCTCACACTACATTATGTGAAAGCAGTTCACGAGTGGCTGTGTGACATGGTAATTAGTCTCACTCACTAGTGATCCATTAAAGGAGTGCTGACGTGACACCTCTGAATTCATTTGTTGCAATAAATGAATGTCCAAACTGTCTGAACACTAGGAAAAATAATGCCAAATGTCAGAGTGCCCTAATTAACTTACAACACCTGTTTCCACATGCCAGTTTCAGTGCTCAGGAAGTGTATGTGTCATGAGGCTATGATACATTGGCTCATGCTGTCACTTCGATCACTGTGGCAGCCACACGCGAGTATAGATAGAAGAAATGCATGCAGCATGCTTTACCTTTTATTGCAATAGCAATTATATGGACACTTCAACCGGATTTCTGCCGTCGCCGTGAGGTTTCGTATAGATTCCAAGGGAATAAAATCGGCGACGATAAAATCGTTGCCGCGCGCCGAATGCGTGAGCGAAAGCGTGCGGGGGACGCGTGCGCTATCACGGAGAGCGAACGCACGGCCGAAAGCTAGCGCGACCGTCGCGCAAAAGGCCATGGAGTGTATGGGAGGGAGGGAGGCGGGACGACGCTGTGCTCCGGCACCAAAGGCGTATCTTGCAATTGGGCGTAAGGGGAGCTTGCCACTCAATCTCCCTCGCGAAAGCGGGAAGGCAACGCGGGGAGGGAGTGGGGGGGGCACAGCTTCTACTCTGCCAACAACTCAGTTCGTACTTTGCCCGGCTGTGGCCGTTGCCCGCACGGTCTCTTATCTCCACATGTCTCTGACCTTTGTATGCGCTGTGCATGCGCCGCTCAGTTTCCTTTGAAGCGATAGACCGCACGAACTTTGCCCGCTGCGGCGGCTGCGATTGCTGCCAGTGTTTTGACAGTCGTTGTCTGTGGTCATTGAGTGTGATCTATTCATGTTTGCTTGTGCGCGCTGACACCACGCTTGTTAATTCAGTTAGTAAGCGGATGTGTCCAAGTGTATGCAGCCGATAAAACTACTATCCCTACTCCGAATAGCTATCTACTAATTTGCTATTGCAATTGATGCTTCGTCTTTCGGGCGAAACTGCGACTTTTTTAGGAGTAACATCATTATACCTAGCCTTACTGCTTCCCAACCGAAGCAATTACTTTGTGTCAAGACGCCACAATAATAATGAGGCTAGGTCCAGTGTTTAAAAGCCAACTTTAGCGTCAAATTGAAATGTCTCATAATTGTTTCTCAACCTTTATGTACTAGTACTAGTCAAGTCTCATCCATTTACATGCAGACAGGTCTCGGCAGAATTTGTCCCACTTTGAAGATACGTGTTAGTACTCTATTAAAGGTGGCATTGTCTTAACTTCATTCCCTTAACAAGTTTATGGTCTCAGTTGTTGATTCATATGATTTTTTTCCCTCGGAGGTCCCAGTACAATCTGACTCTGTGTCTTCATCCGTACAGAAGTTTTGAAATCATATTGGAAACCACTTATGTGTTGTGGTATTGAAGTTCACAATTATGGTGCAGCATGTATGCTTTCTATAAATTATCCCAGGAACCTCTTATTGCGCATTCTACCACCTGGTGCACAATGGCGCGCAAAGGTATCCCTTCTAAGATGTCTGTTCATCTCCGCAGTTTCGTGCAGAGATTAGAGCGGTCTTATGATGAGTTTGACTACACATAGCTTGGGCCCCACATAAGGATGCCGGCACTAGCAATGACAACACTAAGCGTACAGTGAGCCCTTTCCCCCCTTCCTCCTCTCTTTTCTGGATACTTAGATGAGGGCCCCTGCTTGGAGCATGCCCTGGATCTGCCACTCCGGCGTGGCGGTAGCACTAGTAGTATAGTGCTCCTTAGCAGGCAGCAGGGCAACTGTGGTAAGGAACGTGTTGCGTTTATACAGTGACAAAACCCACGTATTCCTTGTGATGAAAAGGAAGGGAGATGAGTGAGAATGAAAGGATTCTGCAAAGTAAGTGGGGCTGAATCGACACACCATGCAACTTCCCTCTGAAATCCACTAGAATAGTCCACAATGACATTGTCCTCGGCATTCCCCTTAATGTTGCCTTGAGCTCGAATACAGTGGGGAAGCGGTGAGGACTGCTGTCATCGTGGTGCCGACAGGGCAGCTGCGCATGTGCTCTGAACATGGTGGAATCGATCGGTTATGAATGTGGCCTGTGCAACGGGTGCCCATTGTAGAAACCAAATTCCCGTGATTTTTGGTCGGCCCCTGCAGAGAGTGCACTGGCCAACTTTTACCATTTTTGCTGTAACTATGCTCACACGATTTTTTGCCTACAATTGTCATAGCTGCACCAATAAATTTGTGATTTTCTGTACGAGTATTAATAGGGCAAAACACATACAGTTGGTGACCAGTTTTTGATAGCTCAATTTTTCTGATCCATAAATTATACTGACCTACCGGAGCAGCAATGACAGCAACTTATAGAACCAATGTATAACAGCAACTGACCTTTTGGCCACAATTAAGTGAATTATTTCTCGTGTAAACTTCATGAAGATTGATGTTTCTGATGCAGATCCGTTTCTCTTGGACTATGGAGCAGGGTGCAAGCAGTCATGTTCAGTGATATGCAATCTGTAGTATTTTTCACCAAATTTCTTAATTTCTTAGCTTTGATGGCACAGTTGAACCTGGATGTAGTGAACACAAATTATTGGATGTAATGAAGCAAATTAAAAGAGTGTCTCACCGATATTAGTGTACAAAAAACTGGCTTATAACGAATGTAGGACATGACAAATTGTATTTTCGTGTTGGATGCGACTTTGCTGTAATAAGGTTTGACTGTATTGTTTTTCGTATTCTAATGTTGGCAGGTCTGAGGAAAGGAAAAAAAATCGGCTTGTATTGTTGGAGTTTTGTATGTACTATTATTGTTATGTATTGCATTGTTGGAGTTTTACTTCCTTGAATTGCTCTGTAGGCTATGGGGGATGCCGTAGCAAAGAACTCTGGAATAATTTCTTACCAGTTTGGGTTGTTTAATGTGTGCCTAAATCTGGTGCCTAAACACGCAAACATTTCATATAGTCTGTGCAGAAAGCACACAAAAGAAATGGACGGAAGATAATTGTGTTACTCTCAACTGTTTATTCATAACGTTATCATGAAATACATATACGTGGTATGCGCAGCTTTGTCAATAAAATGAAATGCACTTTGTGTTAACAAAGCACCCATGTCGCCATCCTTTCTATGTACCCCTGGCCATTTCGCGCTCCTTTTTTCTGTTATGACACCTTACCAACTTGCCCAGTTGACGATTCATCCCCCCCCCCCCCCCCCCCCGCCAACAAATAAAGGCAAAGCAACAGTTTTGATTATGTCTTGTGGTACACAACTAAAAAAATTTGATCTCTTTCTAGTACAAAGAAACAAAAGGATCACTGATGCAACCCACCCACTTCATTTTTATGTAAAATCCTTCCAGTAACAAGTGCACATGCTCATACCAGCTTTTGCCAAGAACCTTTACTTCCTGAAAGAATTCCTCACTTCTGCAAGAGTTCACATGCTCTGTCAAATGCGAGAAGCAAAGAACTTTTGCATTCAGCTACTGCCAGAATGCAACTGTCCTGGCCATGAATGGGGAATGGTACAACCCATAAGTTACCTGGCTCCCAGTTTTCACGTGTCATTATAAAGGGTTCAGTGCAACAGACAGGTTGTGCGTGTGGGAATTATTGAAGCATGCATAAATTTGCAATAGTTCTGAACATCTCAGCGTGCAACATCAAAAGCAAGTTCTTTCTTGTGATGCTTGTGACTCTGTCAAAATTCTGTGCAAAAGAGAGGGCAGCGCTGTCAATGCACCATCATATGTCTCTTTACAAAGATTCGGAGGCCTGACAGAAGCCTTCAGCAAGGGCTGTACCGCCAATCTGCTATACCTGGTTTATCTGGCAGTGGTGTTGGCCAACCTGGAGAGTGAGGCATATTTCTCCTCTTAACCATTTCAGCTTAGTTTTTTTTCTTCCAGAAATGTTGTGCTTACAATGCCGTTTTGTTTTTCTCGGATGTTAAAGATCAACGCAACACTTTATTTTTGCTTATAGATAATGGCAAATACACTCTTAGTGTGGTCCTCACATTCCTATTTTCCCTCTCTAGCTTCTACCTAGTTTCACCTGCCATGGTTGCTTAGTGGCTATATGGTGTCTGGCTGCTAAGCACAAGGTTGTGGGATCAAATCCTGGCCACGGCGGCTGCATTTCGATGGGGGCGAAATGCGAAAACACCCGTGTACTTAGCTTTAGGTGCACGTTAAAGAACCGCAGGTGGTCCACTTTATTCTGGAGACCCCCACTATGCCATGCCTCAGAATCAGATTGTGGTTTTGGCACATAAAACCCCATAATTTTATCTAGTTTTGTTTTGACACGCACGCCTCTGCGATGGTGCCCACCGTGTCAGGGCCATAATCTGACCTAGTCGAATTTGCCTCTTTCTAGGATGACAAGCTTTCATCTTATGCTTGGAGCTTAGCTTGTATTCGGAGTCGAAAGAGCCAGCACTTCAATCAACAGTTGGATGTCCCGCATGAACAGCCATCTCAAGGTGATAAAAATTATTTTTGTGCTTTTTGCATAAACAAGTGTGCTTATGTATAGAAATGATTTACATAAGGGGCCTCCTTATGGCAGTATTTCACTTCACACATTTATTGAGTGAGCTGGGTAGTTTGGGGACTTCTGTTAGCCTTCGAATAGCCAGAGTGCAAAAAAAAAAAAAAAAAATACAGTTGGTTAAAGAAGTACTGAAATGATATGTTTGACCCTTAATTTTTTTTTTTTTTTGGCAAATGAAGGTCCTAGACTTCTAAATTGTATAGAAAATATATTGGCAAGCCTCAGAGCGCCGTAAAGAAATTAATATAAGAGACTTTTTATAGCCAGTTTCGCCTCTCAGGAGCTTACTGTGTCGTGACATCATAACCCAGAAGGTGGTCACATAGGAGCTGGACATATCGACGTTTTGACACTTGCTGCAGCTCGGTCATCTGCCGTGCTGCTGCTACATCTGGCCTGACACTGAGTAGCAGCGTAAGTCTAGCAAGCTTACACCTTAGCATGAGTGCTAATGTTTTAATAAAAAGTGTTCTTATAACAATGCAGAAAGGAAAACATTAATTTTGCATGTTCTTCAAGTAGAGAATCAACCATTGTGACAGATGGAACACACTTTGCCAGACATGTCTTTCAAGGTGCCCTCGCTCTCCTCTGAATATGGCATTACGAAGCTCCCTTTTTCCAGCATTCCCATGCACACAACAGCATTGCAATGCCGCCATTTTCTCTACAAGACTGTAACAAACTCTGACCGATCAGCTGTATTTCTGGGTAATCTGTCACTTTATTTCTCCATTTTTCTGTCTCTACAGTAAGTTAAATGAACACCACTTCCCTTTTTTTTTGTTTTGTTATTTCAGTGAGAACTTGTCACTAGGAAAATGTTTCGTATGTGTCATGTGTACTTGTGGACTGTGTTGTACAGAGTGTTTTGTGGTGTCTGTTGTGACATAACCACTGATCATAGCTTGACGTGGCAGTGTTGGGGAGGCTGGCTTGCAGGTGTAGATAAGAGCTCTTTGCTTCACCTCGAAAAGGGGGGCAGCGCATAAAAAACACAGCACAGAGAAGAGAGTGGACAACACAAATGCTGCAACTTGCAACTAAGTTTTATTAAAAAAAAAAAAAAAGACATAGTCTTGTATAGCACACAAGTGCACCACCAGGCGACAGACAATTGCACTTCTCAAAAGCAAGAAAGAGAAAAAAAAAATTCTTGTATGTTTATTCCAGTTTATATGCAAGTTTTTTTTGCCAGCCCTTTAAAAATTATAATTCGTGCTTGTGCAGCACGACTGATGGCTGGTTGATACAAGTGTTGTTGCATTTGGCGATGTGAGAAGCTTCGATAATTTTCCTAGTCGGCTCATTCCTGTAGTGTGAAAGTTTTGCTTCACAATGTAGCAAGAAGCAGCGTCTTGCTTGTAAAGCTGCGGAAATAGATATTGAGTGAACAGCTTCTGCTTCTGTCCCAGGAAGAGTGCAATTTGGGCCTGCTGCATCCAGTGGAACAACCACATGAAGAAAACATACCATGAAGTGAGAGAAAGCATGGGGGAAATAGTTATATTTTTGAATTGAAATGTAGAAATAAGGAAAGGTACATTAAAGTGTTCAAAGAGCTACTTGATGCAAGTGGGAGCTGTATCCACGTCTGCATTATGCGTGCGGTGCTTCACACTCCGTCTGATGTGTATGCAGTTGAATGGATGTTCCAGGTTCACTACTATGGCCGGGAAGGGGTGCTGGCTGACACTTCTGGGGTTAATCTTGTATACATATGCTAATACCCAAGAAACTGGGCCGGAAGATATCCGCCTTGGTTCCTTTTTTGGCAAAGCACCATGCGTGGGCCATGCGGAGGATGGGAGTTTGACTGCCACGTGCCTTTTCTTCCACTTATATTTCATTAGCTGCCAACTTTTACGATGTTATTGTAAAACGCCAGATTTTCATTGCTCATTTATGATTGTTGCATTCACGCAAATATTTTATGATTTTTTATTTGTGCATAGTTTAGGGCAAAAACAACCTGAAAAAAAAAAAAACGAAATACAGTTGCCGAGTGATTTTTTATGGCACAATTTTATGGACCCATGTATTATGCGGGCGTTTTATGGCCCAATTTTATGGACCCAGTAATTATGCAGGCGGTGTACCCGTGAAGCAGTGACGTCAATTAATAGAACCGTTGTACTATAACGGCAACTGAATCTTGGCAGCCGTTACATGAATATCGCAATAATGACAACTATAAACTTTTCTGCTTGTCTGATCACAGCACGCCTACTGAATAAAGTCTGTGAATCCTTAATAAACAGGAAACATATTGAATGATCACATCATTTTTAGTATTGTTCATCGAATTTTAGTATTTTATGGGTTCCACTGTAGTGTTCTTGAATTCTAAGGCTGGCAGGTCTGTATTTGCCACTTCCTTATTTCTTTATTTCCTTATTATTTGTATATGCCAATTAAAAAAAATTCACCGATGATAGCGATACTTCCTAATGCGAAATTTGTGTGCAGCTGTATACGCGTTTTGATTTCGCGATATATCGACTGGAGCAGGCAATCTGTCTCATGCGACATGTTGCAAACTGGACGAAGTGTGGCGTGAGTGCTTCGCTAATCGGGAGATCGTGAGAGGCAGTGCGTGGGTGACGTGTGGGCGCGATTCACAGCCGCCGCCGCAGACAACCTACGCGCATGCAACGCTTTGTTTCCATACAGACGATGCGTGCTACTCTGGTGTCGTCTCGCCCCTCGTGCGCTGCATTATTCTTTTCTTCTCACTCTTTCGCCATGCCCTCCACCCCTTTCCACCTCATGGTTGTGCTGCACCCTCCTCTTCCGCTTTCCTCCTGGCCCCTCTTCATACACGTCGATTTTTTCATTCCCTGCTGCACTCCGCATTCGCTCTCATCTTTAGCTGTGCTCGTTCGCTCGGTTATGAGGTAGGACGCCGACGCTTGCCACAAGAATGGGCGCCTAGGAGCTGCGCTCTAAAAGATGATTTCCTCTAGGCTTTCTCTGTCTTCCTTGTCTATTTTCTTTATATAGCTGTAACTGACAAAACAATTGAGGCCTTCAGATCACCCTTTTTTTTCGAATCTAGTTGAATGTGCATTCAGTGCCAAGCGCAGTTCAACCACTATGAGAATGTTGAATAGCAAAGACTTTGGATAAGGGAATCCTAAGCCTGGAACCAACATTTAGTTCTTAACTTCGTGAGAGTTCCTTACAAAGAGAGTTCCTTGGTCTCCACCTTCCTGTGAATCCTTTGCATACCTGCCAACTCTCCCGAATCTTTCGTAATGTTTACGAATTTAGGCCCGTTCTATGATTTTACGAATGGTGCGTAGAGCTTTATGAAAAGTAAATTATTTGTATGAAAAACTTTTAATATTCTTAAAGAATGGGGCAGCGCAGGGTCGCAAAAGAGATGCATACAAGAAAGAAATTCCGATGGTACCTGTGCTACCGTATTGTGGCAGGGCAAGATGCCATATACCAGAGGGGTACTAGCTTCGAGCAAGTTTACTCAAATTTAAATGTGTTGACAATTATTTGTGGGGCAAAGTGTTTTATTGAGTGTACCGAGAGTTTATTCATGCATCGTGAACATAGTGTTGGTTCGTTTACGCTGTGTAAACTTCTCTACCGCAGTTTTATATAATTGTACATGCTCTATTTCCTGAAGCTGGCAAAATTGGCTTTCAGCAAAGTTGCTGAAAAAGTCACCGTGGTCTATAAACAATGCCAAGGCATACAATTCCCGGTTTGTCACGTCATCGGGATTTCTATGAGTTTTAAAGTTCACAGGTTGGCAGATGTGTCTTCGTCTTGTTTAAATTTCCGATAGGCATTTGTTGACTTGCATGTTGTACTACGAATTCATTTTTCTGCCTCTGCAAGTTTTGGTTTCTTCTGCCGAGTTCCCTTCCGATTTTCTCGCAACCCAGTCTTCAGCCACTGCTGCAATATTTTTGTGGAATCGTATGAGTGCTAATTAAAGCTTTGTTTCAGGGCACATCTTGTTGTGATGGTGTGCTGAAGCTGCCATTGGGGGTGACCACCTTTGTGCAAAACAGTTGAGACCTGGGCGAGTGGGTATATTTTTAGGAAAGTGCTAGCAACATGCAAGGTACAAAAGACTGTGCAATACACAGCACAGATGCTGTGGTGTGTGTGTTGTGTCTTGCACCATCCTTTGTCTCCCTTGCATGCTGCTACCATCTTTGTGTAAGCAGACAAGAGAGTTTGCTCATGAGCTTGCTACCTCACAACGCTTTACACAATGTTTAGAGTTTCTGCGGACAAATTTCTTACATAGAGTGCAGTATAGATAACTTCTGCAAGATGTTTAGTTGCCAGAGATGGAATTTCCAAAGCAGTAGTCACATCACTGCCAAGCCATTGCTTCAACCATATTCCTGTCATTACCATGCAGGTTCATGGGGCACAGAGGAAAATCTGCATAGACGTCGCAGTGGCTCAGTGATTATGGTGTTCTGCATCAGAACAAGAGGTCGCGGGTTTGACTCCCGACCGCGTTCCCATAGGGCGAAACGCAGAAATGGTAATGACTAATTCATGTCAGCTTGTTTTACCAATAGCAGCTCGCTTTTGGCACTCATGCATATTGTTTTGTAATTTGCACTTGTTTTGTTGTCATGAGTGCAAAGAATATTATTGCATACTTTTGTGTACTTTGAGATAAAGTTTCTGCTGGTGTTTTACTGAAGTTTTCCATTGAATACAAGGGATAAAATGTACATATTGTCACGTGTTCAAATTGTTTATCTATTTTGGCGATCGTTTCTCACCAGCCAACTATTTTTACAATGTTATCGCTCGGCACAAGATGCGCTGCATGTATCAGAACTCTCTCACCAATTCCACCGCGAGGGAACATTTTCTAATCAGATTGCATGCTCGTAGCATATAGTGTTGTACATTCTGGAACTTATGCGAGCACCACCTATTACAATGGAACGTGCAATGAGTCATGTATAAATAGATGACGCGCCTGACTTGTAAACCAGATTCCGATTGATCGATGACTGCGCTCACCGCAATCATTATGCTTGAGTGTCACTTGCTTTTCTGGGCACAAGTTTGCCCAGTGAAGAGTTAGTTTTCGTGACTCACAGTTGTGGACGCCACTGTCTGGTTCTTAACCATCACTGCAATGTGATAGTATTGATTTTTTGGAATGTGTATATTACATGCAAAAATCAGGGAAGTAAAAAATGCATAGAAAAATTAATGCGAAGATAAAGGAAGGAACTTGGGAGTTAATGTGTTATCAATGGGGAGGTCATCAGCCTGGATGGATCAGTGCTCCGTTCTGCTTTTTACCTCGGGCAAATTCAATTTCCTTGTTCAAATATATGTAAAATGCAGAAATGCTTTCAGAAACGCTTTCACATAACCGTCAATTTTGTTGCATTTAAGAGGGAAAGCTATGTTCTACTGACTGCAGGAAGTATGAGTTTGATTTAATATAATTTGATTAAGTATAGATATAAGTGTAACTTTCATAAGAAGTTATTGAAAATCGGTGGGTATCCAAAAAATTTCAAAGATGAAGTTGAGTCTGTAAATCTGCACCAAAGGCAGATATCACTGCTCTGTAAACTGCATCTGTTAGATCATCTGACGCAGACATATGGGATATATGAGCTTATAGCTTCTGTTGAATTGTTACGTTTCCGAGGATTCTGCAAAAGTCAGGATCAATGGTGTACTTCAGAACGGTGTACAATACATCAATTTTGTCCATTTTACATGTTTTCAGTAGGTGTAGTTGGCGGAGCAGTGATATACTTGCTCCCAATTTGCCAAGTTGTACACTTGATGCTTCAGTTTTCATAAATATTGTGAGTTTTGATAATTATTGTAAAAGTAATGGTGGCCTAAATATATATTTGGTACAGTCAGTGGTTTCCGAATTTTTTTTTTTTTTCAAATGCTACAAACAATCAATTTCAATGCAGTGGATGCCAAGCACAGTGGTGAAACAGCTGTGCCCAATTGGGCCAAATTGCACCAAGAACGGTCCTTTGGGCCATCCTGCTCCAAAACGACACTTTCTCGGAAGATTGCTAAAAAAAAAATGCCATAAGAAGCATAGGACCGAAAGCCTTCGTCTGTTGATGCTGCCTCAGTTGTGAAAAACCAAGCCTAAAGGGCGCCATCATCATTGCCATCATTACTGTAGAAGTCAATGAAGTGACCAAAGCCATGGATATAGCCGATACCGAAGCAAGATGGCAAGGTGAGGGAGTTGGTTTGGATTCATTTTAACGTATGAAACAATGCAAACAAACTTGGATAAAATGAAGAATACACAATACGGTGCTGACTCTGAACTGATTTTACTAAGGAAGAATACACATATAATTCTAAACAAAGGTAGAAAAACCTGAACATACGCTGGACAAAAGGGACGCTTCAATGATGTAGTGAAAGGCAAGCACATTCAAGATTGATGCAAGTAGTGAAATTCTTTCTTGTGCGGAATCTCCAACAGTTCAGTTATGCATGTGCCATCTTGAATTTTAATGTTGTAGGCTTTACCTTGTCTCCTATATACTATGTGTGTGTGTGTGTGATTAAAGTCATCAGAGAGTCGTCACCATGTTGTCGCGTATTCTTCATTTTGTCCCCGTTTGTTTGCACTAATTCCCACGTTAAAATGAATAGACGAAGCTGTCGGTTCTCCATTTGCGCTTGTGTTGCATTTCTCTCCGTTGGATGTTTCAATGTGCTATCTCTGTACTATCTTTTTGTTTGCACAATTCGTGCTGCAGTTTGGTATGCCTCATACTACTACCATGATACAGAGCTTGCTCAAGGGGGATATCAGATCAAAAATAAGCCCAGTCACACATTTTTTGGTGTAGTTGTTGCCGGTGAGACTTCAAAAGTATCTTGTAATACATGTACTCAACTATTGACGTATAATTTGCTTATAAGTGGGAACCATCTTGGCAACCTTGCACAAATTGGAAGTGCAGATTCCATGGTTGTAATTTAATCAGTCTTCACATGTTGCATGGCACAGTTATCCAGGAGAGTTGTGCATATTAGAAGAAACTTGTGGACATCTTCCCTGTAACTTTGTTTTAGCGAAGGAACAGCGCCTAAGAATGGGATAAGGGAGACGACAGGTACGAGCGTTGGCTAGCAACCCTACAGTTTATTCATTTAGTGAAAGGCTACATATATGCGGTAATTACCAAGTGCACGGCACCATGACATGTGACACATTTATAATTCGCGATTGAGATATGACATCTCTTTCTTGAGCAGAGAAACAGACGGTTCACTGACGCATGCATCACCATACTTACGGATAGCAAACACTCCAAAAATCTTGCATGTTCTCCATTGTTGATATCTTTTCAAGGTGATGCATTTGTCAAAGTTTGGAAAGCATTTACGCTTCCGCATGTGACTAAACAAGTGGCTACAAGGCGCACCCTTAAGCGAGTTTGCATGTTCCCGCTATCTATCATTAACGCAATGGCTTGTTTGGCCGATATAGTAGTGGCCACATAATAAAGGAATTTTGTAAAGCACTTTCTTAGCACATGTCACGTTGGGGCGGGCGTGCTTCTTGTCACAGGGTTTTGTTATTTTGCTATCTTGGTTGACCTTCCTGCAGCACTCGTCTGTCATCTCCCTTGGTCTGTTCTTAAGCACTGTTCCTTCACAATGATATGTACCAACCGACTCAAGTTAGTACACTCTTGACTTCGGTTTAGTCACGTGCGTACTATACTCCATCTCAAAAGTCGTTTGCTGCACTGTGGAAGCTGCAGGACTTCTTAGCCAATAGGAAGGCTGAATGCCCCTCAAGATGTGTTCAACCATGCCGCATCGTCCGATCACTGCCACAGTAATTTGCAATATACGACGTGCATGCGCAAAGTCCTAACATGTCATGCATTGCTGTGAAAATAAAACTCTTTAATTCCACCAATAGTCGGACAGTTACGCCCATAACTATACTGCACTGTGCAAGGATATTGCCACGGGGCATAATTAGTGAAGCTTAGGTGTATTTACAAGTATGTACAAGTTGCAGCAGCACTGCATACTCAAGATGGCTGCCCGAACCATCTGCATGCTCTTCTCTCTAAATCGTCGTCTTTGTTCATAGTCACACTATGCCCCACTGCTCCATGACATCATGCTCTGGTCAGAAAGCTGCCGTCTCGGCGGTAGTGTTTATGAGAGTAAAGTTGCGGTGAAGTAGGGTTTCAGCATTGAGACGTGGACAACATCAGTGGGCACAGGGGCAGACGATGAACGATAGTCCAGCGAGGATACTTCGTAGTTTCCATTGCCCAGCTGGCGCAGGATCTTGTAAGGCCCTGCTTAACGCGGGAGAAGTTTTTCAGACAATTTGATGCGGCGGCATGGTGTCCATAGAAGAACTAGGGACCCATGGGAGAAATGAACATCCCGGTGGTGGCTTTTGTATCTCATCTTCTGTGCAACCTGTGAGGCAGTGAGTCGTGAGCTGTTTGGTGAGCTGGCGAGCTGTTTTGAGTCCGGAAGATTTTGCAGGCATACTGAGTTGGAATGTTGGTCGCTGGTTGAAGGAGTGTGTTGAAGGGCAAAGTTGGGTGGCGGTCGAACAGCAGATAAAAGGGAGAAAAGTCAGCGGCCTCGGGATGGGACAAATTATATGCAAAGGTTATGTATGATAACGTGTTGTCCCAGTCACTGTGGTCCGGAAAAAACGTACATGGATAGCATCTCCGTCAATGTCTGGTTGAGCCGCTCAGTTGGTCCATTGGTCTGCAGGTGATATGCAGTGGTTAGTTTGTGCACAGCAGAACAGGAACAAACATCTTTGACAACACAGGACAAGAAGGTGCGGCTGAAGGTGGGCTCTAAGTTCTGGCCATATTTGTATGGCCGCCCATTTGATGTCATCACGGACCACCACGCACTATGTTGGCTGGCGTCATTGAAAGATCCGTCTGGCCGTCTTGCACGTTGGGCACTTCGCCTGCAAGACTACGACATCCGCGTACTCTATCGCAGCGGACGACACCACTCAGACGCCGATGCCCTCTCGCGCTCTTCCTTGGCTGACAACAATGTATCTCGGTTGACTGTGTCTTCCATCGACTTTCGCACCATCGCTTCTGAGCAGCGCAATGACTCCTGGATTGCGTCACTTATAGGCTGGCTCTCTGATCCATCGACCAGGTCAACAACCCGCGTGTTGCGCTGTCAAGCTCACCATTTCGCCATTCGCGACGACCTCTTTACCGGCGCAATTACAGCTCTGACGGCCGCCGGTGGTTGTTAGTAGTGTCTCGCAGCCTGCGTTCTGATATTTGCGCAGCTTTCCACGCCGATCCCCAGTGTGCCCACTCTGGCGTTTTCAAGACTTACCAGTGCCTTCAACAGCGGTACTACTGGCGAGGGATGTACAGCTACGTTCAAAAGTTCGTATGCTCTTGTCCCGATTGCCAGCGCCGGAAATCTTCACCCCGCCTCTCGCCAGCTAGGCTGCAACCTTTACCTTGCCCCACCCGGCCCTTTGGGCGCGTCGGTATAGATTTGTACGGGCCCCTTCCCATGACATCGGCTGGAAACCGCTGGGCTATTGTAGCAGTTGACCACCTTACGCGATACGCTGAAATTGTGGCATTTCCGGCAGCTACTGCACGCGACGTTGCCTCCTTCCTGCTTCGTCGGTTCATTCTGCGTCATGGGCCACCCCAGGAGCTGCTCAGTGACTGCGGGCGTGTCTTCCTCTCGGAAGTAGTTGAAGCTGTTCTCAAAGAGTGCCATGTTGTTCATCGCACAACAACGGCGCACCATCTTCAAACCAATGGACTCGTGGAACGATTCAACCGTACGCTCGGCGACATGCTCTCAATGTATGTCTCCTCCGAGCACACGAACTGGGACGCCATTCTGCCCTTCGTCACCTACTCGTACAATACCGCTACGCAGAGCACTACTGGTTTTTCGCCATATTTCTTATTGTACGGCCGGCACCCATCGCACACCATCAACACAATGCTACCATACCAGCCTGACGCATCTGAATGTGCGCCTATTTCTGATACAGTGAGACATGCCGAAGAGTGCCGCGACCTCGCCCGGGCCTTTACCTCCAATGACCAAGAGCGCCAGAAGAACACTCGCGGTGACACCACCTCTGCGCCAACCTTTCTTCCTGGAGCACTTGTGTGGCTCTCAGTTCCTTCTGCTGCACCTGGTCTGTCTTCCAAGTTAATGCCCAAATATGAAGGTCCCTACCGCATCGTCGAGCGTGCATCACCCGTCAACTATGTGATTGAGCCCGTTGAACCATCTTCGGACATGCGCCGTCGCGGACGCGACATTGTCAACGGCGAGCACCTCAAGCCGTTTTATGATCCCCTAATAGTGACAAACTGTTAGGTCGCCGGACAGATCCCTTTTTCGTCCCCGGGGTAATTGTAGTGAAGAAGAGGGAGGATGCAATGGGGCATCCTTACCAGCGCTGTCTAGTGGGGCAGTCTCTCCAGCGCATCGCTCGCACTACGCCGCTCGCGCTCGCGGTTCCCTGAACTGATCGGACGGTCAGCCTTACGCTTGCGTGCAATGAACGCCTTTACACTGAATTTAATGCACATATTCATTGCCTACAGTCAGCGAAAAGTGTCCAAACTTGGAGAGGTTGAGCAGTCATTAACCCTTTGCGGTCTGAAACTTTTACCCACTTTCCGGCTGTCCCGGTCCGAAACTATTTTGCCAGTTTTTAGCGCCGCGATGAAAACCACAAACTGGAAGAAAAACTCATAGGATATTTATTTTTTCTTTTGCATTCTGCAGGCAACTCCTCTACCGATATTTGAGCAATGTGTGATACCGCTCGAAGTATTTTTCTGGGTGCAGGCCAGGGTTGTTACTGCAGGTTTTGCAGAAAAACACAGTTTCCCTCCTGCCTCCGTGTTTGTTTTTAGATCGCTGCAAACAGCACAGTCTTTGCTATTTCCGCCTGGGAGCTTGTAGATGAATTGGCTCCTCCTATCTAGCCTTTACTCGAACTCCTTCCGCGAAGACGGGCCCCGTTTTTTGGCTCTAGCCTTCACGTCACCCACTAGCAGGCTGCGGCGGTTCTGCAGGTGTCGCTGTTCTTTCTCAGCATGATTCTGCAGCTGTGTGCACCTAAAAATAAAGCTATTGACAATGGAAACCTCTAGAAGCTTTCACTAAATGCGCCACCGTAAAACGCACACACTGAAGTGGTCATGCTTCAGCGAACCGCGCGAACGTGCTGTTCCGTGCGCAAGTGAGAACGCTCTGGTATCCAGAAGCCGTGTTGAACATTGTGCTGCACCCTAGTGCAAAGAGAAGTAAACTTCAACAAAGTTTATTTATCCCTCAAGAGATGGCGCATCGTGTATACAAAGAATGCGCACGAATCGCAGTGAGAAAAACCGCGAAATTTAACCGCGAACACCCTTGTCGGGCAGTGCCCGATAGTGGACCGCTACGGCCGTGTTGCGTTGTCGGGCCCTGCCCGACAATGGACCGCAAAGGGTTAAGGGCCGAAAAGGATCTCACATCCCCCCCTAAAAAAAAACTGACAGAAAAAAGTACGAAGAGCAAAAAACAATACACAAAAGAACGCAAAATGCAAGAACTGGAGTGGGACGGAATGACCTTGCCCACTTCTATTTGCCACTTCTGTTGCCATGTCTATCGGTGGCCCCTGTTTTGTTGAGAGGTTGCTGTGGAAATTCCAGTGGGCGAGACTTGTGATGTCTTTAACTTCTTAACGATGAATTTAACGTGAATTTCAATTTGATCAAGATTTGGAAATTTTGCTAGGAACCTTAGACTACAGGAGCACTTCCATGACCGTGACGTAAGTGGACAACTTAAATTTCCTGGAGCATCTAACAAGTCTTCGTTGTCTTAACAAACACAGGAATAAATATTTAGAGATGTACATTTAGGCTGTCTGAAAAGACGACATAGCTACATGCTGCAAACCAGTATTAGTTCGTCCCAATCTCCCAATTCAAGAGTGAAATGCTCATCACTTGCTCAATAAACAAACAGACATATCATAAAGCCAGCTGATAAAGGTTGCACAAGTGTTGTGCTCGATAAATATCTGAATGAAGGGCTATGGCAACTAGAAAACAAATGCTTTTATTTAGAGCTTGCAGATGACTCCACAGGGAAGTTCGAGGCAGAGATAAATGATATGCTAAAATCACCCAACGAAGACAGAAAGATTTCAAATGAAATGCTCAAAGCAATGGAGCTTGCTCAGTGGTCTCCAGGCCGCTTTTATCTATTGCCGAAAATTCATAAACCAAATCAAATGTCGAACCAAATATCGCAGAAAGAATTTCCAGTTTATAAGAATTCCTAATAAAGGACATTCTGCCAGCCATTCGAGTCTATGTTCGGAACACAAATCCCTTCCTTAGATTAATATCCAACATCAAAGCTTTCTGGTGACAATGGACGTGACATCACTACACAAATATTGCGCATTCCGATGGCATTCTCACAGGAGTAAATGTCTACATTATGGCAAAGGTTCCCGATAACTTGCACGAGGAGACTCTCTCGGTACTGCTACGATTGGTCCTTCATTGCAGCAACTTCGAATTTAACAGTAGAGACTTTCTTCAGATAAGTGGAACTCCAATGGGGACAAAGATGGTGTAGAACTCTGCAAGCCTTTTCATGGCATCACTTGAATAGTCTTTTTGTGTCAGACATTGAACCGTGTAATCTACAAAAGGTTTTTGGACGGCGTCTTTTTAATTTGGCAACAGGGTGAAACAAGTCTCCCAAGATTTCTTCAGATTTAATTCTGTGCAGTCATCCATCTCATTCACACATAGTTATTCCAAAGCAAGTATAAATTTTGTGGGCATCACGGTACGAATTAAGGAAGGTTGGATCTGCAAAAAATTGTACTACAAAAAGCCTACCGACCGCCAACGATACCTACACTTTGAAAATAGTCATCCTCGCCACTGCAAGATGAGCATTGCTTACTCACACGCTCATAGATATTGTCGTATTGGCTCTGATGCCGCTGAATTTAACAGCCATCGTCGAAAATTCGAGGAAGCCTTGATCTGTAAAGGCTATTGTCTAAACATTTTAATCATATTGTCTAAACATTTTAATATTAAACAGAGCAGCCATCTGTGCTCCATCTTTACGCAGCCACCACGAGTGGCATATTGTTGTGGGAGGAAGTTGATGGAAATCATCTCCAGATCCTGTAATACTACTGCAGCGCATACAGACAAGACACAAGAAGGCACATGAATGCACAGACACAGCGCTAACAAAAGGGCATGTTGAAAAATAAATGAAGTCAACTAGTGCTGCAGAGCATGCTTGTTGGTATGGTATCTTGAAATACAGTAGTATTCCAAGATGCCATACCAAAAAGCCCGCGTCGTAACGCCAGTTTACCAGACCTAAAAGAGTTGGGACTGTAACAAAGTATTCGGGCTGCCAACCATGTGGTAAACCGCCTTTCAAAGTGGGCAAACACGTGGCAACATCTGACAGTGCTAAGAGGACCTTTAATGACTTTCCCTCTTCGGAGATCTCTCAAGTGTGATAGTAGCAATGTGGTTTAAATGCTGCACTGTGACGTCTGTGACATGCGACATATTGGCCAGACGGAAAGCTCACTCAGGTTGCACTTCCATAACCATAAAGCGCATGTTCATGGTGTGCCAAATCTCCCATTTTCGAAGCACCTCTACATTTAATTCGACTGAATACCAGTTGCACTGCTCCCGTGTGGTTTTCATTCAAGCTTTCAACAAGAAGAAAGGAGTCGCACTTTATTCATAAATTTTGTACATTCGCTCATGGCATAAATGAGAGCTTTGATAACTTTTTTCTTGAAAACGAATCTGGTACACATTAAGAATAAATGTACCATATAGAGAGCTTGTTATCTGTTCGTGTCCCTCAATCTTCTCAATTTTGTTGGAGCTTGGAATTGGTCTCTTAGCCCTACTTTCACCGCAAGACGAAACTTACAGCTAAATGGTGTCCTGCAGCTCACATGTTCAAGGCCCTCCGAGATGATAGTTGCAAGTCTTTTTCCCTTTTGTCGAGAAAAAGAGGGATGATGAATGAGAAGCTAGTGGGAGAGTCAGAAAGGGGCATTGATCCTGTAGGTCTGTGTTGTTGGGGGGGTTTAGTAAAGAGATGGCAACAGATGCGGGGACACTAGAAATAAGCCACATTCTTGCAGGTGATAACTAACACAGTGCAACAGAGCGATACAACAGAGCTTTCCTGTTAATATCAGCCAGAAGACCAGCCACCCGCTTTCTGTAATGTCATCCGTGTCATTGTACCACTGCTTGTTGCAGTCAGTGTATGAGAACTTAATGTCACTTGCACGAATGTTTTCATTGTGATAGTAGCAATTATATGGACACTCCAGATTCCTTTTTTCCATCGGCATCATCACGATGTTCTGTACAAAGTCCAAGGGCGTTAACACCGTCGCTGCGCATTGTATGCTGTATGTGCGAGTGAAAGCGTGCAAGGGGAGCCGATGATCGCGGCTCAGTCTCGCACGCACAAGGGAGGAAAGCGGGAAGGAAGCGCGCCGTCTTCCTTCGGAGGAGGTGGGGCGGCGTTGTACTCCGACAGCAACTGTCTATTCCGTGGCCGCGCGAATACAAGGTATGTTATGTAGATAGTCGTGAATGCAGCAGCATAATGAAGTGATGAAGATAGTCCTTTATTGTGTAAATTTGTAGAGTAGCCCACACTGTTATTGTAGAATAATATCGGGTGCGATTAAAAACTCAAAACATAACCCTTTGAGAACAGTTTCACATCGCTATTTGCCGTAGAAGATATATGCATGTTAGGCAGGCGCAATATGTATGTGTTAGTGTGTCTGGCACATGACAGCGTGCGCAATCACAGGAGTTCTCACTGCCAATGAGGTGTGAATAAGGCCAATTTAGTAGATAATGTTCGAATAATTTATGGCGTGGCCGCGAGATTGAGCTGCACGTGACAGCATCATCGTCTAGGCGCTTTGACGGCTCATACCATTGTGCGTGCTGCATTCTCGCAGCGCAGTTTGCGTTGAAGCGATAGACAGCACGAAGGTCATTTTGCTCGCTGCTGCGTGGCAGTGTCTAGGTGCGCCGACGACTCACCTTCGTGCGTGCTGCGTTCTTGCCGCTCAGTTTGCACTGAAGCGATAGACAGCACGAAGATCACTTCGCTCTCTGCGCTGCTGCCGCGCTTCCTCACGCCAGCGTTTTGACAGCGATTGTCCGCGCTCATCGAGTGTGATGTGTTCATATTTGCCTGTGCCCGCTGACACCATGCTTGCTAATTTAGTTAGTAAGGTAATGTTTGCAAGTTTATACGGCTGATAAAACTACTATCCTTACTTGTATAGCTGTCAATTTGCGATTGCAAACTGCGACTTCTTTATCCACAGGTGAAATTAGCCGTCGGATAAATGCTACTTGCAAGCGGCATTCAGGCACTGCGTTTGATTCAATAAATGAATGAGTGAATGAATGAATGAATGAATGAATGAATGAATGAATGAATGAATAAATAAATAAATAAATAAATAAATAAAAATAAATAAATAAATAAATAATTCACATTTTTTCTATAAATAACCTTTTTTCAGACGAAATGCAAATGCTAAAACTGAAAGGATGTAAAGGTTTATCACACGGAAAGAGCACAGCAATAGCTTGTACGCAATGCAAAACAACTTATTGATAGAAAATGGTGTTCACTGAGGTAACACACGGTGCACCCATTGTTTACTGCTCCAGCCCACTAACAAAGAAACAAAACGTCTTTCGCATCATAAGCACATATCATCGCCCTTTACCCGCAAAGCAACATCAAGCTGGGCTCAGAGGTTTCACATGAACTCGTCTCGCACACAACGGCACGATCACGGCTGGTCTTGACGTCACTGGAATTCTAGTGGTGTTCTGCTGGGCTGGTCACAGCTTTGTTGTCAATTGACTGTGCCATACACGATCGACAGTACAACCTGTGTTGCCTGGCTGGCTGCTGGCGTTGGTCACGGGGTTCACACTGGACAAGTAGCGCCAGAACAAACAAGAACAAAGATTATTCTCGAGCACACTTGGCGCTGTTTGTCCAGTGCAAAAGTCTATCGGTAGTCCAATGTTTCGGTGTCTTGAGGCACGCTTTTGAAGTGAACTTTCATCGGCAGGCAAGAGGCTTGTCCTCCGAATGCCGAAGGCAGCCTCCGACTTCGTGATGAAATCAGCTTTGTCCCTTGTGCTTTCTTCGAAGGTGGCGCTTCAGTGAGCCCTGTTGTGAGAATACCCAGGGACACAGGCGGCACTCGAAGGGCTTGGCTCCCGAATGTGTGAGACTATGAGCCACGAGATTCCCTTTCAGAGAAAATTGCCGGTCGCATACTGTGCACGAAAAAGGCTTTTCACCCGTGTGCGTCGCCAGGTGTCTACGCACGGCCGACCGGTTGCTGAAGGTCTTCTCGCAGATGCCGCACGTCCGGGAACTGATGTCGGACCGCCGCCTGCGTGCATGCTTCGCCCGCCACGCCTCGGACCTGTCGCAGGCCCTACGAGAGATAATGAAAGAATAGGCTATCCATGCGCATTTAAGACCAACTGCAACAAAATCTTGGACTGCGTTAAAGGCCGAGTTTAAGATAGTGTGTCTAGCCTTAGAGCAACCTCGGTCAAAAATTTTACGTTTGAAATATGTGCAGAAGCGTCATAAAAAGCTTGCAAGAACAGCTGCTTTTGACCCTGAAACTAAAAAAAGAATGCCATCATTACCGCTCATTGGAAGTGACACTTGACCTCTTAGAATGCACAGCCCCTCGACATGACCTCCAAGATAGGCGGTGCCCGTGGAACTCTGAAAAATCTTGGAGGCGATGTGCTGGGACTTGCGTCATATCTGCTAACTGCCAGGTGCACGTGTTGTCTGCTTAGGTGCTGCTTAGAGGCTGCTGATATGGAAGTTATACATTTATCGGTCTGCTGCATTGCCAATATTGCTTCAGTGCTACCCACTTATAACCAATTTAGCAAAGTGAAATTTCGGGTCAGTTGGCCTTGCATGAAAGTGTGCACGGTCATTGCCTACAGTTGTGGAGCTTGTGAACACTGCAGACCTGCTGTCCCATCTAAATGTCGCGAAGAATTGGGCGACATTTAGGCGTCCTAAACGTTGACCTTCTTACCTTGATAGCTACTATCCGAAAATGGTGGCGACAATCATGTCAGTGGACCTTATTATCACGCTCCATTGTTTTGCTTTTTTGGTGGCTACCGCTATTCCCCGGGTTATCATTGTTATCGATTTGTCGCTCGGCACAATTATAAGACGGCCCTGTTGTGTTGTCATATTTCTTGTTCACACATCTTCTCAATGTGTTAGTGCACCAAGATGTTGGCCACGATGACGTCAGTGCTTAACGGAGGGCTTTACAAGAACAGGGATCACTGTTTGTTGATGGTTGTTCATGCTACATTAGTACTTTTTATCACACTGAGATAATTATTTCTGTTTAATTTGCTAATTCTCAATTAACTTGACAAATTGACAAGGTGTCAGTGTAAAAGTTGCGGGCGGAGGCTGCCTAGAAATGACCGAAAACAATGTTTAAAGCAACCTAGATCTTATATGGTCCTGTTCTTTTAGTGAAAAAAAAAAAGTCCAGGCAAGAAGAAAAGTACCACAGAAAAGTGTCAATGCATCTGCGCGCCAAGGATTACAGTGGTATCAAATAAGGGCTTAGCTTATCGTACTTGGAACAAGCGACCACGCCCTTTCCTTGACGCGTCAGCAGCTTTTGATGTGCACCTTTGGTCCTCATCCAATGTGAAGCCCCCGCTTTCAACGTGCATAAAATGCGCAGTGTACTAGGTGACAAGGAACCACTGCTATCGCTGGCGCGCAGCCACTTTGCCATGTGGTATCTTTCAAATTTTGCCTGCTTTGCTGTCTTTGTGTATAAAAAAGGACTGCATAAAACCTATAGGTTGCACTAAACACTGTTGTCAGTAATTTTTTGGTATCCTCCACAAGTTTTGCACTGATGCCTCATCGATTACGTAAGTTAAAGGACAGCAAACTGAACTTCATTAAATAATTATTTTTGTAAAAATAGATTAAAAACGACACAATTAGCATGCACAATGCCCATCAACACACTAATCGCCGTTCGCATTTAGACGTGCATGAATTTTTTATTTCTTGGCGACATTTAGCCGTCCCAGCCCAGTTGCGACAGCACAGACATTTAGTTGTGAGAAAACACAGGAACCCCTTTGTGCACTGCATGACAAATGTGGCTTAGGAGATCCGCTTCACTTGTGGAAAAAACTATGTTGGGCAGATTGGAATGTGTTTAAATGACAGTTTGTGTGAACATTATAACTCGCTAGAAGGAACGACTGGCAGCATCTCTGTCTTGGATTGTATCGAATGTGGGTGTTCACCTCTGTTTGATAGGGCTTGTGCAATTGGCAAATGCCACAACAGCAAGCACATCAGGTTTGGGAAGTGTATATTCACAAGAAAGGTTCCACATGTGTTAGCACGCCATCTGTTACACTTCCTGACAAGGAAGGAGATTCTATATCCCTACAATTAGCATCTGTGTGAATTTTTTTGTCATTTACCGCCACCTTCTTTTACCATTATCACCTTTATGTTTGTTTTTGTTGTCTTTTTATTTGTTTACAGGTGTTCTCTGTTAACATTACCTCTTCTTGCTTTTGGTTTTCTTTCTTTCCTTTTTTCTATTTTAAAAATTTTTATTTTTGCTTTGTTCACAAGTGCTTTCAGTTTTCTCACATGATACAGCTTGTGGTAGTTGTCAGCCGTAGCTCTTGCTTCCTTTGGTGCTTGATAACTCACAGCTTTTTTTTTGTCTTTTTTTGACATTGGCTATTTTTGTTGCTTCCGGCCCTTTCCCCTGTAGTATACAGGGTTCATTTTTAAGTTTTACAGAATGTTTAGAAATCGCCTGTGGCAGGAAGCATAATTCTTATCATTCGGCTTGGTTATTCGATGAGGCAGACATTAGTAGCACTAGAAATCGAAACACATATTCAACCAATTAAAAAAATTTGCTAATTAACTTCTTAGTTAACTAATTTACATCTCATTGCAATTTACGAATTGTAGCCGGTGAGCTTGTCAGGCTGTCGATGTGAGCTTGTCACACTCGGAATGAACTTCCAGACTGACACCAGTTTGGAGATATGCGCCATTAAACTCGCCATAAAAATGCACTGTTGTTCCACTTACTTTTTTACCAAAATGCTGTTTTATACATTGAAGCACAAAAGTAACTGGAACGCCCATGTATTTCGTCCCACATTTTCGGAAATAATATCTCGAAACTGGTGTCATCCTGGAAATTCATTTCAAATGGATGCATCTTGCAAACTCGCCAACTACAATTCGGAAATTGCAATATGTGTCGTAAAGTAATTAACTCAGAAGTTCATTAGTCAATTTTTGTTAATCAGTGGAATATGTGTTTTGATTTGTCGTGCTACTAATGTCCGTCTCTTCGAATAAACCAGCTCACCGATAAGAATTGTGCTACCTGCCACAGGCGATTTTTAAAAATTCCGTAAAACTTAAAAATGAACTCCCGGTATATTTCTGTTCCTTTGAATAAAACCACCAGTTGATAGTCAACGCCCATGTTGTCGTCTTCCCTTAGTCCTGTCTTCCTTACCCGCCGTGGTTGCTTAGTGGCTTGGTGTTCGTTTGCTAAGCACAGGGTTGCGGGATCATATCCCGGCCGCGGCGGCCTCATTTCGATGGGGGCGAAATGCCCCACACCCGTGTACTTGGATTTAGGTGCACGTTAAGGAGCCCCAGGTGGTACGAGTTATTCCGGAGTCCCCCACTACGGCGTGCCTCATAATCAGTTGGTGGTTTTGGCACGTAAAACCCCATAATCTAAGTCCTGTCTTCCTTTGCTGTTTGCCCAATATGTTGATGTTAAACGAACTAGCCCAAATCAGTACTCTTGTAAAGTATAGTAAGTAAAGAATCACCCTGTGTCATCGTCCACGGTACCCGAATCGCTGGAACATTGAGCGTGGTCTTCCCCAGGGCCTGCTTGGCCGCCGGTGGTCTTAGTGGTCGCCACCGTGGTACGAGCCTTTTCTTCCCGAGCCATATCTGCACAATTTGAAGAAACAGGACGGGACCACTGGACCAATTAGCGAAAAGACGCACCGGCGATGCATTTCGTGAAGGAGTGATTGGCCCAGCGGGAACACCCTAAAGAGAAACACGAAATCGATTCAGTCTGATGAAGTATTCTTTCAAAACTGTTTTTGCTAATTTCATGGTAAAAACGTTTATTAGACGAGAAGATGAAAGTCAAATTTCAAATTTTTTACTTTCGTCCCTAAACCCCTGTGTCGTTACGCCAGTATGAGGCCACGGCTTTCAACGTATAATTTGGGATTGGGCCGCTCTGGCTCCCCGAAGATCCTTGAAACTTAGTAAGTTCAGTGTTCTTTTTTTCTTTCTTTTTTTGTAGAACACAATGTTGTCCATATTCGCGGATCAAAAAAAAAAAAAAAAGGAGAGAGAGAGAGGGAGGGAGGGAAGCTACGCCCGAGCGGATACCGTCACAATCCATGACGTCATCAGGGAGGGCTAGTGCGGGAACATCCGAGGCGACGCCGCCGCAAATATTTTCTTTTTGCGGTGTCTTTCCTCGTTTACCGAGCCTTCTCGCACTGAAAGGTTGGCCTTTACATGGCCTTTTACGGCATTGCCGAAGAGTAATTAATTTACTAATAGAGCTCGAAGTATTTCTTTCTTAAGCGGAAGGCTTTAGCTCAGGTGCTCGTGTCTAAATACATGTAAAAGGAGAATTCGTTTTTCTCGGCAACCACTGCACCAAATTTGACGAGGTTTGTTGCATTTAAAAGAAACACTTAATATCTGGTGACTGTTTGTTTCGAATTTTAGATTTACTTCGTAAATTTGTATTCAAAATTCGCAAAAATCGCAAATTTTCAGAAAACGAAACTATCAAGTTTACGACTCTTAACTCAGCAATGGAAAATGATATCACAGCTCCGTGCATTGCATCTAATAGTACATCCAAAGCGGACAAAATTGATATATTACACATGAATCTAAATCAATTTTGTAATATGGAAATGCAGCTTTTGCAGAACCCTTGTACACAACCTAACGAATTCACGTAAGATATAAATTGACATATCGAATTTGTCCCCTTTGAATGATCCAATGGATTCCGTTTACAGAACCGCGATTATAGCTTATCTTTATGCAGAGCTATTAATTTCTAAACTTCGTGCTTCTATTTTTTCGAACTTTGGAATGTTTGAAAATTCTTTTTAAAGGTTCAGGCCCTAAATCGAAATTCCGCTTACAACGGTCACTAGAATTTGACTTTCTCTCTCAAATGCAACAAATTTCATTAAAATCGGTCCAGGGGTTATCCCAGAAAAGCGTTTTTGCGTTTTACAGCTAAGGCTCCTTTCCCCAAGCATAGGGTAGCAAACCGCGCATGCCTACGGTTCTCCTCCTTTCGTGTTTTTTTTCTCACCATCACGCAGTGGAACCAAACTGTTGACGCGCGCATAATATATAAAGAGCGATATTTCAATGTGCACTGTTCATGCGCGAAGCGAAACCAAGGGAAGTATTCAGGGGCGGCAGGTCTTACGAGCTGCGCTTCAATTAGACGCGGTCAGTGCTTCGAACTTTCAGCGAGGCAACTAATCTCTCTAGGTCAAGTACCGTTATAGCCAGTAGATACACTATATTTTAGTACACTATAGCCGAAGCGTACACAGATAACCGTTACGGTATGAACTTTTTTCACGGCGCGTCGCCATGTGCGTTGCGTCGAACTGCTTTTCTCCTGTCTGGCTGGTGCGATCCGGCGCTGACGCGCTTGCGTTTCGACGATTGTGTGGCCCTTCAAAGCAAGCGTAGCTAATTCTCAGCGCCCGTCTTGCTTTTTGGGGGTCGTTTAGAGGGGCCCTGCAACGATGTTTTCGGTTCACCATATTTACTGACTCAGCATGTCGTAGAACACTGAGCAAAAAACGAATTCTGAAAATTGAACTTTCTGAATTGCATCTAAAACGGAGCCACACAAACACAACTTACCTGTCACATAATATTTTAAATACAAGCAAAATTAGAGTTACCCTCCACTCAAATTTTTTGCGTCGTTAAGATGCACATTTAACTCTCCGTCGGCGCGCCATGGTTGCCAAGCCTGCTCCGGCTGTTGATGTCGTTACCCATGGCCGCTACGGGCGGTCACCCGTAGAGGCCATGCACACTCCAATTCTTCGAAGCGAAGTTTCTGTGCCTCGTATCTCTTACGAGCTTGCGGTCTCCGCACACTGTCACACGCTCGCGTACGCTCCACACACCTCGAGTTTTCTCTACCCCCAAAATTAGTAAAAGTCCGCCGCCATATTTGCTCACGCGACTGCGCCCGCCATCGAGTGCCTTCTGATCGGCGTTTGCCCGTGTGGTTACAATGACCACGGCGGCCGTAGGCACGCCTCATACAGCCGATATTTCGGCCAGTACGGTGAGCATTGGCTGGGTCGACGACACAAGACTTTGGCTACAGCTGCAGATACAGTGTAAGTATACCTTTCATTTATCCATCCTGTCTGCCCTGCAATCTTCACAGCGTGCAGGCTTACCGGCTGAAGGCGGCTGCCTGATTCGGCAGAATTCGCAACGCCGAGAGTGGCTGTCTGATTGTTTGTTTTTACTCTTTATATTCGAGCATTTACAGCAGTAGATTTGTAGGGCTGTTACGGTTGTACGCCTGTTGTCGTTAACTGTACGTGCAATAACTTTGTTCGGGAATAGACTTGATCTGACAACCGATCGGTTTTGATCAGGGAAGCTGATCAGACAACTTAGAAACGGTTTTCTGATTACTTACACCGCAGATTAAGATTCGCGTACGCATGGACAAGAATGTTGCAAGTGGCCAAGCGATCGATAGCATGCTGCTTGATTCCATGCGCATTAAGGAATACTCACGGTGCCAATTAACCTATTATTCCACGTCTGACTTCGCTATTATGGAAAGTGAAGCTGCTCTAGTGTGTCAGTCGCACTTGCGTGGAAGGACGTAGCGCTCATTTGCATGCTTATCGAAGTTCAGCATTTCGTGATAGTTTGTGCCAACTGTGGCGCTTACGCCGTGAGTTGCTGCAGGCGGTGCTAGACTGGTAGTAATTGCCGGAAACTGGCTATCCAGCGCTGGGGCGGTAAAGCATGTTGTGCTCGTCTTGCCGAAGAGTGTCCACGACGAGCGGTCGTAGACACGGGTACTCATTGTGCATGCAGCTATTGCGGATGAAGCTCGCACATAGTCTCATCCCACACATTCGCGATCCTGCTCCCACAGCACAGCAACGGCCGATGCGTTACCCATTCGACCACGGACTGCCCATTGACACAGGTAGGTGGGAAAACGATTAATTACAAACATACGTAGTCCCCGGAAAGTGCTTGAGGTACCCTAAGAATTCTAACGCACTAAAATCAGTTTCGTTCACAACTGGCAGATGGCGAAGGTATCTGCAGCAGCCCAGAAGGCTAAATGTTATGGGTGTCAGCGGCTGATTAGTGCGCAAAGGCCTTGCCACCAGGTTGATGGTTTCACGTGCTTCGCGGGGCCCCAGATACCAGTCCTCGACTAAATTCAAGAGGACGTCCTCTATGCGTTTTCAAAACGAAACTGAAGGCATTTAATGAAGACACTTGAAAACTGTGCTGCTGTTCCCTTGTCGTTGTCGCTTCTGAATTGTATGCTGACCAGCAGAGAATTTTTGTTTTTCTCCGCTTTATGTGCTCTAAAAAAATCACCGACGATTACGATACTTCCTAATGAGAAATTTGAGCGCAGCTCTGTACGTGTTTTCATTTCGCGATAAGGCGCGGACAATGTCTCGTGCGGCACGTTGTAAACAGAGCGAAGTGTGGCGCGACTGCCTCGCCAATCGAGAGATCGCGAGAGGCAGCGCGTGGGTGACGCGTGGGCGCGGTTCACATCAGCCGCCGCATACGGACCTCTGCTCATGCAGCGCTTTGTTTCCATATATGCTAGTGGCGGACGCGCTCGCCGCATGCCTCATCGTTGGCGTCATCGCTGAACAAACGACGTGCGCTACTCTGGCGCCATCTCGTAGCTACCGTCGCCGCAGAGACCGTCTTGCGCGGCACGCTTTTCTTCTCACGCTTTCGCCGTACCCTCCTCCTCCGCTTTCCTCGTCGCGCTCGCTTCGCTATCGCCGTCTTTCATCCCGCGCTACGCTCCGCGTTCGCTTTTTCATCCTGCGCTGTGCTCGTTCGCTCGGTTACGAAGTACGACACCCGCCGTAGGAACGGGTGCCAAAAGCTGCGCTCTAAAAAGTCAAGGGCACATTGGAATCGCTGCGTTGATGAACGCGAAAGCATTGTGACGGCATCGTTCGCGTATTCGCGTGGACGTCTAAAAGAGCCGGGCGCAGCTACTGACTGAGAAGTTGAAGGTTCGGCCATCGGAGCACACGACAGAGCTCGCCGAAATCGCCGCACAGCGCCGCGACGCGCGGCACTATACAGGGTGTTTCATTTTAGCTGCACCACATTTTAAAAAATTGTCTGTGGCAGATAGCACACTTGTAATCCTTGATCTAAACTACTCGATGAGGCGGCCATTACTTCCACGAGAAATCAAAACGCCTGATTGAATAATAACATAATTACGCTAATTAACGTTCTAATTATTTTATGATACATCTTTCAATCTACGAATTATAGCCGCTGAGTTCGCAAGGCGTATCCACTTGGAACGAATTCTCGGGACTGAACCAGTTTCGAGATATTAACTTTCAAAGTGTCCGACGAAATGCATTGGTGTTCCAGTTACATTTTTGTGCTTCAGTGCATAAAACAGCGTTTCCCTCATATTCATGTATTCGAGACCTTCTTGCACGCTTAGAAAAACACATTTATGTAGCGCGTGTTGAGCAACAGAAATCTGTATTTTGTTCCCGGCTCTTTCGTCCCTGTTTGGGAAACCACATGACCGCTACCTCTGGTTTCGGTGACGTGAACCGTCTACTGTGGTACGTCCGAAACCGCGCCACACGTGGTGTGCATTTCGAACCGGTCGTATTAAAGATAGCATAAAAAAATATAGTGGTACACGAGGTTTTCGTGTCAGCAATCCTTTAACACCATTCAGTGTTAAAGCCTTCTGCGCAGGTCCGTTATTCTAAATAATTGTTACATAATTACTTACTACAGCTCGAACAATGAAGACGAAGAGGGGAGGCCAAACTACAGGACCAACGTGCTCTGTCGTTGTTGTTCCTGTGCACAAGTGGCACATACCCGCCGTGGGGGATCGCTTAATTGTATATTATATTGTAAATCAATACCGGCTATCCCGATTCGCCGTTGTCCTTAATAATTGTAGTAATGCTTTCGTCTACCCTCTCGTCTGCGTCGACTGGCCAGGTCGGCGAGGTTAGCACCAGTCAGAACAAAAACCAAACGTTGCCGACGTTAATACCATCCAAAGCTTGATATCCGTCGTGCTTCTCACAGCCCTGAAATCGTGGCTCCGCCTGCTTACCGGCGTGGTGAGCACGACTGCTTCCCGCGATGTCTCCGACCAGAAGAGCTTCCCCGAACGAACCACGTTGGCGACGGCGCGATTGGCTGGTTGATCACACGCGATATGGCGCAACCCACTACGGGACCACGAATCGTGCGGTAGTACAAACAAAACTAGAAAAATAAATTTAATAAAGAAAAACTTAGTTCTCTGAACTCTTTTGAGAATTAAAAAGCATGCATAAGGAAGAGATGCTATGAATATTATTATGATTATTAAAAAAAGTAACAAGAAGATTAGCTTGGCGGGATCTTTGAATCGCTTAATTATAAGTCTAAATAGAGCATCGCATACGTTCCTGTCGCAGAAACCTGGTGCCGACGCCCAAGGAAGCATATGACAATGGCCCTTAATTACGTGGTACGTACCAGACTTGTACACGTTACAGAAAACAATGTAACCGATTACAATTACTTCTTTAAAAGATTACAGTTGCCAATTACTGCCGAAAAAAAGTGAGTGATTACTAAAAGGTAATCCATTACTTTAACGTTACTTTTATCCCTACTTTATTAAGATTGCACAAATCCAGTAAACAGAACTATCTCGCCTTGCTTGTTCGGTGCGTCCTCTGCAGCCTTTCACACGTTGCTTCAGTAAGTATTGCATTTCAAAAATTATTTCGGTAGTCTTGCCTCTTAAGAAGAAATCTGGACCTACTACCAGCATGCTTTGCGGCAGTGGTAGCGTAGTTGAAGCTTTTTAAGTCGGTCGTCTTTCGCAAAGCAATATAGGTGGACTGTTAAGCTGTCACTCGTAGCAATGGTCACGCTAATTACTACTCCACGTTAAGGCAGCGACACTTGTAACTAACCGGGCACACACACTCGGGAACCACTGCGTTGTTAGGTTAAGCTACTTGCGCTTAACCCATTGGCCAGAGCTTCGTCTGTTGTGACACAGTTGGACAACTATCCCGACAGAATATGTTTCACTGTGTTTCTTGCAATGGTGTTTCCGCAGCCACAGCTCTTAAGAGCGCATCCGTTATTTCCTCTCGTCCCATTCACTTGTGTGGACACAAACCCGTGTAATGCCTCCCTCCTAGTATCGCTGTTCGTAAACATATGTGCACACAGTTCTCAAAGGTTCAGGAACAAAGGTATTGTCAAGAAACAAGCAGAATCATGCAAGTAGTCAGTAAAAGGTAAACAACAAAGAGCTAATTTATAAAAAAAAATTTACCGCTGTCCAAAGGCGAAACTTGGCTTACAAACCTTTATTTAGCGCCGAAACAACATGGAACCAGAGTATGAAGGAAACGTTAAAGCAAGTACATCGAACATTGTCTTGAAGGAAAGCTCACAAAAATATTCTGCCAGAATTTTCCGAAAAAAAAAAAAGTTGTGCATAAATGTCAAGTACACAGCTACGTCAGGCGTGTACTCTCATCCGGGCCATCTCAAGAGGATACCACTTCATTCCGAGGACTAATGCAGAAACATCGATATCAAACCATGCCACAGGCTCAACGCGAAATGGATGGGGTTCTGATGGGCGAGTTCTGGCTCTTGTCACACTGTAGCGCACTTGTGGCTGGCTGCGGAGGCGCACCTTCAAGCTAAGTGCTCGACGAGGGAGCCTCATTGTTGGGCCACGTCCTTTACGCGGGTCGCATTAACACAGTGTTCGAGCACGTGCCCTACAGCGGCTGCCTGCGGAGGAAATCTTTTATGGAACATGTATCGCTAATGTGACCATTCGGCCGTATCTGTCAGAATGTGAGCTGTGAGGTGGTCCTTCCGTGAGAATCCGGCTGAAGCCCGGTGCAACTGTTACGGCTTCTCTGTGTGCGTGCGGGCGTGAGTCATGAGGCTGGTCTTCTGAGTGAACCTCTTGTACCACAGGGGGCAGCGGCAGGGCTTCTCTCCCGTGTGAGTCCCCTTGTGGTAGGTGAGGTGATGCGGCATTCTGAAGCTCCGCCCGCACGCAATGCACCGGTGCGGTCTCTCACCGGTGTGCGTTAAGACGTGACGGTTAAGAGAGCCTTTCTCGGCAAACGCCGAGGGACACGTCGTGCACTTGTACGGTTTCTCGCCTGTGTGCATCCGAGTGTGTCTCGTGAGGTCCTCTCTGGAACCGAAACTTTGGCCGCACGCGTCGCACCGGTACGGCTTTTCTCCCGTATGCGTGCGAATGTGGTTATTGAGATACTTATTCCGAGAGAAACCCTTGTCGCACACGGGGCAGCGGTGGGGTTTTTCTCCCGTGTGAGTCCGCTTGTGGTAGGTGAGGTGGTGCGCCATCCTGAAGCTCTGCCCACACGTGTTGCAGTGGTGCGGTCTCTGACCGGTGTGCATCAAGATGTGACAGTCGAGAGAGCCTTTCCTGGAGAACGCCGAGGGACACACTGGGCACTTGTACGGTCTCTCGCCTGTGTGCGTGCGAGCGTGCCTGGAGAGGTCAGTTACGCAAGCGAACCTTCGACCGCATTCGTCACACTGGTGTGGCCTTTCTCCCGTGTGAAGGCGGCGGTGGTGGTTGAGATACTTCTGCCGGGCGAATCTTTTGCCGCACTTGGGAGGGCAATGCGGCTTCTCGTTCGAGTGCGTGGGCATGTGGTTGCGCATTGCACTTCGGGTTTTGAAGTTTCTGGAGCAAAGGTTGCATTGCCAGGATCTCTCGCGGCCGTGCTTGCTATTGCGTAGCTCTTCTCCGGGATTCCCGTTCCAGCTAGCTGCCCTGCAAGTTGAGAACAAGTAGTGCTGATTCCGGCAACATGAATATAGAGCCAAAAGAAGGGTTAGAAATGAAGTTACAGCTATCAGATTTCTTTTTTTACCGCTTCTCTCGCGTCAGCACTTGCATCACTGGGATCTTTGTCTAGCACTCCTTGGCATTATAGCGGTCAGGGGATTTACTAAATGCTCTTCGTGTGTTCAAGCACACAATGGCTACGTTAGAGGTTGTGTACACTCGCCGCTTATTTTTATCGCTGCTAACTTCCGGCAGCTTTCGTAGTCAGCATGGCAACAGGGTGGCATTTGGAGATCCTGACGGCAGCAGCATTGTGCCAACCAAGGAAAAGCACACAGAATCATCATCATCGTCAGCCTATTTTTTGTCCACTGCAGGACCGGTAGAATGCAATGTTTGTACACTTTTCTTTTCAACGACAGTGGTAAGCTCCCAGTCAGGATTTGGTAATGCCTGCCGTATGCACTCCAACCCAATTTTATTCTTCTGTAAATTTCTTTCTCGTGATCACGGTCCCCTGTGAGTAATTGACCTAGATAAACGTTCTCCTTTACAGGCTCTAGAGGCTGACTGGCGATCCTGAATTCTTGTTCTCTTGCCAGGCTATTGAACATTATATTTGTCTTCTGCATATTCATCTTCAACCCAATTCTTACACTTTCTCGATTAAGGTCCTCAATCATTTGTTGTAATTCGTCTCCATTGTTGCTGAATAGGACAATGTCATCTGCAAACCGAAGGTTGCTGAGATATTCGCCGTTGATTCTCACTCCTAAGCCTTCCCAGTCTAACAGCTTGAATACTTCTAAGCATGCAGTGAAATGCATGAGAGTGATTGTGTCTCCTTGTCCGACGCCTTTCTTGATAGGTAATTTTCTACTTTTCTTGTTAGAAAAGCAATGTAGCTGTGTAATCTTTGTAGATATTTCCCAATATATTCATGGATGCCTACTGTACTCCTTCATTACGCAATGCCTCTATGTCTACTGATACCTCTACTGAATCAAATGTCTTTTCATAATCTATGAAAGCCATATAGAGAGGTTTACTGTACTCCAGATTTCTCGATTACCTGATTGATGACGTGGATGTGATCCAATGTCGAATATCCTTTCCTGAAGCCAGCCTGTTGGATGATTGAAGTGTCACCCTGATTCTATTAGAAATTATCTTGGTGAATAATTTATACAAAAATGAAAGCAAGCTCATGGGCCTATAATTTTTCAATTCTCTACCGTCTCTTTTCTTATGGATTAGTATAATGTTACTATTCTTCCAGTTCTCTGGCACACGAAGTCGTGAGGCATTGTGTATAAAGGGCCGGAAGCTTTTCAAGCATGATATTTTCTCCATCTTTGATTAAGTCGACTGTTATTCCATTTGATCCAGCCGCTTTCCCCCGGGTCATGTCTTGCATGGCCCTTCTAAATTCATCGCTAGTTATAGAACAGCCTCTGTATCCTGTTCATCACTCCTTCGAATGAAAGTAGCTTGGCTGCTCTGGGTACTGCACAGGTCAGTATAGAATTCTTCCAATGCTTTTACTTTGTCATAGAAATTGATGTTGATATTACCCTGCGTATATTTCAGTGCATATATCTTGCCTTGTCCTATGCCAAGTTTTCTTCTCAGTGATTTCATGCTGCGTTCATTTTTTACGGTTTTCCCAATCTTTTCCGCGTTATAATTTCGAATATCCCGTACTTTCTTCGTGTTGATCAGTTTTGACAGTTCAGCTAATTCTATCTGATCTCTCGAGTTTGACACTTTCGTGTTTTGTCGTTTCTTTATTAGGTCCTTTGTTACTTGGGAGAGCTTTTCTACTGGTTGCCTTGGTGCCTTACCTCCCACTTCAATTGCTGCTTCTGAGATCAGCCTAGTTGCGGTTTCATTCATTACCGCTATGTTGCCTTCCTCTTCCCGTTCTAAAGCTGCATATTTGTTTGCGAGCACCAGCCCGAATTGGTCTACCTTTACCCTTACTGCGTCTAGGTTGGCCTGTTTCTTCTTCACTAATTTTATTCTTTCTCTCTTCAAATTGAGAGAAGTCCTAGACCTCACTAACCTATGGTCACTGCACTTTACCCTACCTAACATTTCTACATCCTGCACTATGCTGGGATCGGCAGAGAGTGTGAAATCTATTTCATTCCTTGTTTCTCCATTAGGGAATTTCCAGGTCCACTTCCTGTTGCTGCGCTTCCTGAAGAAGGTATTTATTATTCGGAGCCTATTCCTTTCCGCGAATTCTACCAACACCCCACCTCTAGTGTTCCTAGATTCGATGCCGTAGTTGCCAATTGCTTGCTCACCAGCCTGATTTTTTCCTACTTTTGCATTGAAGTTTCCCATGACTACAGTATACTGAGTTTTCACCTTTCTGATGATTCAACATCTTCATAAACATTTATTCTGTACCTCCTATGCAGCATTATTACAACGACTGCTACCCTCTCATTATTGCTGTAGAATTCATCAATGCTGCCCGTATGTCATTATGGATTAGAAATCCTACCCCGTGTTCTCTCTTATCTGGAAGACCTCTGTAGCAGAGGACGTGGCCGTTAGTCAGCAATGTATAAGCCTCGCCAGTTCTTCTAACCTGGCTAAGGCTAATAATGTCGCAGGCAATGCCTGATAATTCTGCAAATAGCCCCGATAAGCTAGTCTCACTCGCGAGGGTGCGCGAGTTGAACGTTGCCAGGTTCAGTTTCCAGTGGCGGGCCTGTCCGGACCCAGAGATTCTTAGCACCCTCTGCCGCGTTGCAGGTCTGACCGCCGCCTTGGTCAGGTGCTCCGCAGTCGCTTAGGGCTGAGGGCCATGGGTTAATTGCAGTGGTCATGAGGGAGGTAGTGGCCGAATACTGCACCGGGGAGCCCGATTCCTGTTCTGGTTAGGGAGTGCCTTTGTTAAAGCTTAGTGTGCCTTCCTAATTTGGCTAGCCTGGACTAGTATAACCCCACTGGCTCTCGGTAAATTTTTTTCGCCGGTATCAGGCGCCACTCCAAGCCTAAAAATGTGGACTGAAGGAGGATTCAAACCTACGACCTTCATATATTATTAGAAGCCCGGTGTACGTACCTCTGCTTGAAATGAACACGAAGTGAACATAACTCTCATCGTAGCCGTCAATAATATGCAGTAGAAAAGAAAACTGTATTTGAGCTGTACATTAGCTTCTGGAAAAGTTTTTCCTAATCATATGGAACTACCTGGAAAATACCTACCTAGGAAAATAGTCCGGTGTGTTGTAAAGAAATTACAGCTACAGCTCTTTGAACACTCTTTGACTTGCTCTTAAAAATAATTACAGAATTATCCCCAAATAGCAATACGTAGTAGGTGAAAGGTTAAAAGGCTGGCGCATTCCACATTTCTAACTTAGGGCACCAACACGTGATCCACACCTATAAGTACCTAATGAATTTCTAAAAACGTACGCATAATTGGTAACGAGACACCCATGCATCATCTGGACGTTAATCCTTACCGATATGTTCCTACATATTAGAAAAGAAGAAATTTTGTTTACGATCCCAAATATGGAAGTGAATCAACAGTTGGTACATTCGACGCGCACCTCGAACAAGCACTGCGAGTAAAAATGGCTTGAGGGCACCTTCCACAAACGTAACACTGTCTACCTTGAGCATAAGTGCTTGCTTCCACAATTGCAAGAATGTCACAAATGACTGTCCACAGGTACCTAATTGAATTAATAAGGAAGATCCATACAGGTTCGTCATAAAGAACGCTTCAATGAAAAAGGCGTTCCAACCAAAGTCGATGCGACAGAAAACAAGGTCGGCGTACATGATAAATGTGTTTATATTTACTAATAATGATGATGCAGTGTTACATAATTGGATCGCATTTTTGCATTGCTTCCATGATGTTCTTCGTTCCATTGGGAAATCTTATATTTATTCCGTACCTTCGATTTCTTTTATTCATGTCGAATTTTTTCATTCGGTGTTCTTTTTTTTAAGCGCATGTATACGTCGACGTTGTCTTCTTTCGCGTAGACTTTGGTCGACGTGCCTTTTTTTGAACAAGATGCCAGGTGGGCCGATCCCGGAAATAGTGGAGTTTATGGTCCAATGTGGCTAACTTTCGACTATATTGGAGGCAATTACGCCCGCACCGTTAAGTTTACCTACTTGGCGGCAATTTCTCTACTTTTGCCTCATTGAGATCTATAAGCTGGCACTTTCTTCAGGGTCATAGGACATTCGAATGTAACGAAATTGTCCCTTTTGTTAAGAGGTTACATACAAACCCCGATCCCATATACGCTAAACCCGTATGATGTCACCACAGGAGACCTTGTCTTCAAAAATGGTAATCCTAGGCTAGGGAAAGGTCATGTTTTATTAACAATGAAGGTTTCCTTCCATAAACCCTATGGAAAGTTTATTTTGCGGCTTTGTGCTGTGTTCAAGCGACTCAATAGTATGCCTCTGTACACATTGTACTTCATTACTTATAAGTGGGAGAAAAAGTGTAGTGTGGGAAAACGTTGTCAGATTTGCAGTAGGAACTTAGCTATTTGCTTTAGGTAGTTCACTGCACTAAACGAGCTAGTATAGATCTGCGCTACCGTGATGTTAAAGTGCTGATGGCTCAAGTGGCAGTGTGTATTGCTTGCAATGCAAGCACCAACGGTTCGGGCATTTTTCGTGCTGCAGGTGGAAGCACAAAGAATTGCAGGGTGAGAAAGGCTGACGAAGGCGTCGTGTCCTTCTTGCAAAAGAGCCACCACGTCCGTGTAGCTGGCGCAGTTACTCAGGGTTGGTGGTCTCACTACCAGAAGCTGGCTGGCCATGTCAGTAAAGCTTTGTAGCTTCGTTTCTAGTGCGACGGATGCACATAATCACGGAGCAGTCACCTTGCGCCCTGGGCTGTGGAGTCCTTTCATAAATGTGGACATAAGTGAAGCTGCATTTTGGTGATCCCTTATTAATCTAGCTTGTTGACGCTGTGCTACCAGCTCTGGTACGGTGTTGAGTTGAGCGTGTTGTTGCAGAATTGGAATTGTTGCGAAATGATGGAGCTCTGTGACTGCTCTAGTGGCACCTCTGTCAATCACCTTTAGTGAACACGTTGCAAAGATATTTATGGCTGAGGATGTGAGAGAAGCATGACATGACACAGTGGCGCACCGACGGGGGGGGGGGGGGTGTAACCCCCCCCCCCCCCCGCCCCTGAGGCCGACTTACCCCACCTCCCTTTGTTTAACCTCCTTTCTTTCCTTGCGCATTTGAGTACTGCAACTAAGACGTAAGACGCGCAATCGTCTGCACACTCGCAAAAAGCGAATTTTTTGACAATTTCCCGTGCAGCAATTGAAATTAGTGCTGTTTAGATGGTATTGGCAAACTGTCAACCCACCCCTGGCAGAGATCCTGGGTGCGCTACTGACATGACCAGATCCATAAATGTCCCAGACATACGGTTCAGCACAGATATGCCGGGATAGTTGGCTCATAAAATGATTGATAAAGTAAAAGAATGTCCAAGAAATGCGCAGACATGACAGAGGAGAAAAGCGATGCTGTCGTCTCTCTAGAGGTCAGGAAGAGCTGAGAACTGCACCACTTTCGAGATAACTCGTACAAAATTGTTGCAACATTCACTGTCATTCTGTTAAGGATTATTGAAAAGAGCCTCCCTTGTACAATATGGGTCAAAACTAAATGGAATAAAGATATATCGTGACACTTTTACAGGAAGGATATTTCAAACCAGTGCTAGGCCACAGCATTCCAACTCCAACGGAATAAATGTGCCGTAAGCGCTGACTGGCTTCAGCTGCATTATTAAAAGTGTGCAACGAAGAGAAATTAGTTAAACAAGTTGATTAGGAAGGCATGTCAACTATACGCGAACACTTCATTTTGACGCCTTTTTGATTGTCCGTCGTGCAAAAGGCGGCCTCAAATCGTCTAATTTGACGAGACGAAAGTGGCCAAATATCCAGACCGCATGAATACCACATCGATTTGAAGTCACCAAAGAAGAAAATTGCTTAAAAATTCTGCATAGCTTAAGAAACAACCAGCTGGATCAAAATGACGTCTTTTTTAGGCCTATTAATGCCTATATATGCCGACATAAATGTGACACAGAATTTAGTTCAAAGGTCTGAGCAAATTTTATTTCTCTCGAGCGGTGACGGCGGTCATCCCGAAGAAAGGCACACGGCGCGCACACTTTTATTTTGATCGGCGGTCTTCATTCGCGTGGAAGACTACCGCCACCTCGGGGAGCCGGAGGAAACTAGACACGCACGACGAGACCGCCACGCCGGGAGAGCGGAAAGAAACTAGGCACGCAAGCGCTTGGAACGACGACAAAGGGTGGGCGGTGGGAGCGTACACATGGCCGACGCGGTCGTACAGCGGCAAATCGTTGAGAAACCCTTATTATCTACCCGAGAGTCTGCTGATTTTGAAAAAGGTGCCCATTGATAACTAATCTACTGAAAACGCATATCCAAGTGATGAGACGTATAAGCTTTTGCACAGAATGAAGCGATTTTGCATCAAATTCGGGAGCTTAGTTTTTGCACACACAGATCTGTTGACGGACACGAAAAAATGCATAGAATCCTAGCTATAGAGAGCTTCGCTGAAAAAAAAATAATTACCGTGGTCGTGTCAATGCATCAGTGGCTGCTAAATTCAGAGAGTCGCTGGGTTTGGCACTATTGCAAGTCATAGCTCACCCGGCGTCGCCATCCATGATTGGAAGCTCATCTGTCGAAGTAGCCACGCTGTTCGCACCAGGTTCTGACTCGTCACAGCTCGGATTCATGGTGGCCACAACTGGATGACCTGAAGAAACAACACGGGTAATCAGGCCCAACAGCGCAGCAATAACCATTCACAGCACACGCTACGAAGGATGAGTGACCCAACAAGGATAACATTAGCGCAAGCAGACAAGGACAAAATGGAGACCTAGACGCCATGATGCGCGTCGTAGTGTCTACGTCTCTCTTTTGTTCTTGTCTGCTTGCGCTGCAGTGTTATCCAAATTCGCATACCAGCACGCGCAACACACAGCAGTGACCCAAGTATGTGCACTCGGTAGCCGACGCGCTGCGCAAAGCGCCGCGTCTCAATTGGCTGCAACCGCGTTCGCCTCTGCGTCGGGCTTCAGTTATCTGTGATACGTTCATTGTGGGGTCCCTCGTACACAGTGGGGGTCAACGCTAATGCACTACCAAGTTATTTTGTCCAAATGAGACAAAGTGATGAACAGTCGGTAGAACAAGGAACGTCGCTGGAGCCAATGGTTCGGCAAAGGGCCTTAGCTTCGCCAGGACTGTCGGGACGTTGGCTCGAGCCTTGACTCGAGCTACCAGCTGTTCAGCACTTCAAAGTATTTCGCGACGTCAATTTAGAGCAAGGATATTTCAAACCAGTGCTAGGGTGCAGCATACCAACGAAATAAATGTGCCGTAAGGACTGACCGTTTGACTGTCGCCGACACTCGGCGAAACGAACGCCCGTGCAGACAATGCCAGAAAGTAACCACGCACGCCTTGTCTTCGATCTGTCAGAGCACGTGCACCACTTTCCGGCGCGTGCCTCCTCTACGTGCCTCGTGCAAGTTCTCTTTGCATCCAAGTAAAATGTGCCTATCCGACACCCGCAGCTTTCAAGTCGCTGCAGTTTCCTACAAAACTTATAACCCGGCGACAACTTTCTTTCATAACAAATAAAGAGCTTGCTTAAGAAAATGATTTCCGTTTCTTGCTCTTCCTGGTTTTCTGGCTTTCCGGTGTCCATGTCTGATTTTTCTGGTCCTGTAAACCAAGCAGTAAACCGCGTGCTAAACGACTGCACTGCTTGGCGGAGTAACACAAGAGCAGAAGAGCTCCGCTCGTGCTAGCGCGTGCACGCAGTTTTGGCTGTGCTGCCACAGAAAGTTGTCGTCGGGCTTAGGGTAACTCTACGCAGTACATACCACGGTGCTTTCTTAGCTATATAGGTTTTAAAGAATTGCGATCGACGCGGAGGTCGCCGTGCAACCGACGGGGCGAACGCTCGTCGCAGAAAATCCGGTGTCGGCGTCGGCGGAGTTTTCCGTGAGCGACAATTTCCGTATATATTTACATTCTTGAAAAACTTATTCCTCGGAATTTTGAGAATGACAGCCCACAAACAAATGTCACGAAACAAAACACCGACAGCGCATGCCTTTTATGTTAAATCTTAATTCCCAGACTGAAATACAAAAAGTGCGAAAAAAATCACACAAACCTGAAAATGATGCATTTTGCTTTTGGCGTGGCTGTGCACTACCTCCGTTATCTGCCGACGCAAGAGGCCGCGTTTCTACCAGAAAGCTTGCCTTCGTGCATAGCGTTCGCCGCCAGCATTTCCCGGTAAACATTACGGTTACATAAACTGCAGCTGCCGGGAAGCGTGAGAAACAGTCAGGGATATTTGAATGCTATCGCGTTCCACTCTTAAAGGCGAAGCTTAAGCGTCCTTAAGCTTAAGTTTTTCCACGGCCGCTCGATCGATGAAAAGGTGCGCCTTTTCATCGATCGCAACGCCGAAGCGGCAAGGCGGCGTCGCGCTGCAGAAACGCCAGAGCGACGCGCTTGTTATATGTTCGGAAGCGCCGAAAGTTGTAATGCGTTTGGGCACGTAGACGGCCGAAGAACGCACGCAGTCTTTACAACACAGTAAACGAATCATTGCGTATACTTCACAGGATGTATCTGCGCATACCGGACTGTGACTCAAGCGGTACTTGAGCCGGTGACACGCTTGGTACTCTCGCGTGGATGACATATAATAATATTTTTACAGCGGAACTGTTCAAACCTGGCTATAATCATTCCGTCGTCCGCAGCTTCACCGAGCTGGGGGAGAGAGAGAGCTGAGAGAGATAGAGAGTGAAATAAGCAGAGTAAAAAAAAAAAAAAAAAAATAGCATTGCGCAGAATAGCGGATGCGAGGTGGAGAGGAGTGAGGCAGTGGTGGTTGTGGGACGCGTAGGGCTGCTGCCGACGCCGACCGCGTTCGCGCCGAACGCGCCCGGTGTCCGTGACGGCAGCCGATGCCTCTGGCGGCGGCTCGGCAGGTTTCGACACTCGTCGCTTCTGAAAGACTGAAGCGAGAGATTACTAATCTTAGCATTCTCAATCTGCACTGGCACGTCAAAAAGTTATGCGCGGCTCTGCTATCGCAAACACCAGAGACCAGCGGAGCTGGGGAAATCCCAGTAAAGTATTGGCAAACTACACACTAGTCTAACTTTTGCTGGGCTTCCCCATCTCCGCTGGTCGCTGGTGTTTGCGATAGCAGAGCCGCGCATAACTTTTTTTTTTCGCTTTCAAGTACCGACTACGCCGTAATAACCAACGTGGCACAGCGTCCACGGTACACTGGTCTAGTTGGTCGAGTGGTCACGGCTTGGGCTTTTCTTGGGCCACTTTCGATCGCGATCGAGCCCGATCCGGATTGAAATTCTGTTCGTGCACATTCTCGCCAAAACGCCTTGTAAAGCATCTACTAGTGCTAAAGGGCTTCTACACACTTCCCCAGTTTGAACGCACAGCGATAGAGTAAGCGGAAAGGTAAACACACGCGGCGCAAACTCAAACAAATTATACCGGCGTCACAGGCGAGAGCTTTCGATCGCGATTGACTCCTTCGCGCAAGCTCACAGAAGGGTGAATACCGGTGATCACACGGGCGCTTTTGATCCCGATCGGGCTCGATCGCGATCGAAAGAGCCCGTGTGACTCAGTTATTATTTTCCGCTAGCACGATGTGCGTGAAATTGTCACGGTGCACACCTATACCTCAAAGGCAAGTATTGGCAACAAAGGTAGCATCAAATTTAAGACTAATGAACGCTATTTCACAGCAATCTTACGAAGAGTGCGCGCTCGCGACAATTTCGTGGCGTTTACCTTTTCGAAGTACAACCGATGTCTTCTAACGCGCTTGTCCCTTCGAACAGCAGACTAGACGCTTTGATCACTCCTCATACTAACGCGTACAACGCGGGTACAAACGCTGCAACGCTGAGGAAAGTAGAGCGCGGCTTCGCGCAGTGCCCACATCCGCGAGCAAGAAGTAGTGCGTCATATATCAGTGGGAAATGTTAATGAAACGGTAGATTTCAAAATAAGAGGAAGCTTTAGCTCGGCCCCAACTCCGACGCCCGCCTATTCAAATACACGTGAAACGCAGAAATGCTTTTTCTGACATAACCGGCCCTGGGCCGAGTTTAATGAAATTTGAGGTATTTGAGAGAAAAAGTTGAATTCTAGCGACTGTTGGGGAGCGTTATATTTTTGGTTTAAGCGCGAAAGAACACGGAGAATATGTTACCGTACGAACTCGCCCAACTGTCCATCATCTTGCTGCGTTATATTGATTACGTGCTGTAAAATAATTTACACCCCTAAAATTGAAAAAGGGTGTAAATGTGTCTATAACTCACACCCTTAGGGTGTGATTTATATAATTAACACCCTAAGGGTGTGAGTTATAGACACATTTACACCCTTTTTTACATTTAGGGGTGCAAATTATTTTACAGTGCGGTCTGAATTTTTTACAAGATTGCCGAAAATTGGTAAGATTGAAAAAAAAAAATACAAGCACGGAGTTTACAAACCCGTAACTGAGCACCAAGAACATATATCGCAGTTCTGTAAATTGAATCCCTCAAAACATCCAAAGTGGACAAACTTGATATGTTAATTCATATCTTACGTGAATTTGATAGAATGTTTACGAAGGTTTTACAAAAGTGCTATTCCCATAATAGTGGTGGGCTTGAGAGCCATGCTTAGTACACCAGATTTGTCCGCTTTAGATGTACTATTGAATGCAATTTACAGAATGGCGCTATCCTTTTTCAATTGCTGGCTTACAGATGTAAACTTGATAGTTTCGTTTTCTGAAAATTGCGATTTTCAATATTTTTATTAAAAGAATTAATCGACGATTACGATACTCCCTAATGCGAAATTTGAGCGCGAATGTGTACGTGCTGTCAATTCGTGATATATTGGCATCGCGCCGATCACCGCACCGACTGGCAGAGCCGCGGCGCATATATATATATATATATATATATATATATATATATATATATATATATATGCAGGGTGTTTCACTTAACTTGGGCCAAACTTTTAAAATATGCAAATGTTACGTAGCTGGACAGAATCAAGGTAAGGTTGTTTACCGTCACTTGCAGATACTCAGATTATTGTTTTATATTCCGTCTAATCAGTTAATTAGTCCTAATTAATTGATCAACTTCTCAATTATTATAATTAGATGAAGAGTGTCAATGAGAAAATTGTAGAGCAACGTGAAAAACTCCCGATACAGCTTTCTGTTGCTCAACACGGGCTACGTAAAAGTGTTTTTTTTTTTTTCGGAGCGTGAAAGAAGCCCGCGAATAGACGCAATATTGCCGAGCGACTGGCCGCTCGAAGCACTTTCGGAGATTTGCCGGTGAATCAACTAGTGCTGATGTCACGTGAGAGGTATAACATAGTACTCAACAAGGACAGCGCGTGGAGCGGAATTAATTTTCCGCCGCGCAATAGAGAAATATTTGAAGGGTCATTTTTGCCATTGTTGAGTGGCACATATACGTACCTATAGTTACCCCAGTTGGCGTCGAAGAAGTTCATTGAAAAGCGCAACACGCCTGTACTAGCCCGTAACCAGTGACCCAAGTCGGTATCACGTGGTTTCATTGAAGAGCACCACAGGCCGAGTGTTACATACCCCAGCGCGCTCCAACTCGGCGTCCAAGAGGTTCATTGATGAGCGGTACACACCCAGTGTTCGCGTCCCCAGTGACCCGGCACAGAGGTACAGATGTGCCACATACAGGGTGTTCGTTTTAGCTGCACCAAATTTTTAAAAAATTGCCCGTGGCAGATAGCACAACTAGAAATCCTTGATCTAAACTACTCGATGAGGCGGCCATTACTTCCACGAGAAATCAAAACGCCTAATTGAATGATTGCGTCATACACATTCTATGGACACGGCAAAGAACATATTGTCCAAATAGAGACAGATATACGGCTTTCGATACATAGGTTCAGGGAAACGGTTATGTACAAGTGCTATATTTAGCGACCTTTCATCAACGCTAAACATATATTGTATAGTTAATCTGGCTTTAAAAAATGAGATAGCGCTGACAAGACGCCACGGCGGCTCCGCGGTTCTGGATGACTGAAGGTGTGCCTTGTGCGTGCGTCATTGCACTCGTCACGTCGCGGCCATCTGGCTGACTAAAGGTTTCACCAAAGGGAATGTTATGCCTTCACATTCCCACACGTAAGCAGTATTAAGTGTATCTGCCGATGCTTTTTAAGCGAATCCTTATATGTCTCGCGAAATCGTGTATATGGCTAGGCGAGATCGCCTGTGTACAGAAAATTATCGTCATCAGCATTTGCTCGAGCGACGTCGTCTTCTTCCGCCGCTGGCTCGTTCTCAGTGCTCCCGCGTTCGTCGTCGACGTCGTCGTCTGCTTCCACAGCTCGCTGCGTTGCCGCTAATCATTCCAGCGTAGAATTTCTCTTCTGTCGTCGTAATGGGAGGCTGCGTTTACGGGGGTATGAGCCATTGCTTAAGGGGGTATGAGCCATTCATTGTCTTACGTAATTTTGAAGCGATTGAAATTTCGAAGAATCGCAAGCGGCAATGGCGGGCGAATGCTGCTAATCACGCCGCCGAGCAAACTCGAGACATCGAACGCAAGCGACAACGGCGGAATACCGTCAGTGACGTCGTTCTTTCCGTCGCAGCCGAACGTGTGTGCAACCTCATAATTGAGAGATACCTTAATGAACCGTCGAGATTAACCGAGTGATAAACACCGGGGCCGCACGTTTCAGCTTAGCTGGTTAACCCTCTGCACGGAGTAGAAGGGCCGACGAATTTTTTTTTTTTTCATAAGGTTGCTTAGAGCGTTTTTCCAATTTGTCACTTTAGCAGAGTGCCTTGAATATATGCAGAATGCGCTCGAAGGCCAGAACTAGGCGCATCGGTGAATGGGCCCCGGCCCGCGGCTGCAAGCCCGAGCCCGGACAATGCGCGAATGCTTCAGGCCCGGGCCCGGCTCAGACCCGAAAAAGAACGAAAGGTTTACCCGGCACAGCCCGTCCCGCAAGCCGGGCTTTCGGTTAAGCCCGGGCCCGTGCAGTGTTCTACGTCGAACTATTCCTTCAAACATGTTCGTGCATTTAGCATGTGTAGCAGTACTCGGCACACTGCAGTGAAAGGCAGCTAGATTGAGCACGCCGAGAGTACAGTTTACGCTAAGCTCAATGTCCTCGTTAAAATTTTTTTTTTATTTCTCCCAGTGGGACGGAAATGGCCAAAGACAAGTCGCGCTCACAAAATGTGTACAACTTGACGGAAGGTGATAGCAGAGTGTCGCAAATTAAGCCAGCAGCTATTCAATGCACGATTGCAAGTCCTGCTCCACCTTTTTCACTGGATGTCAACTAGAATATTGGCAACCCCCGTTTGCTCTCTTATCCATACCGCCATCCTCCTGTTTTTTTTTTTTTTTTTTTTTTTTTTTTTTTTTACATTATGCCAAACATTTTTCGTTACATAGCTCGTTGCGCAGTCCTCAACTTACTGTCAATTATTTTGGTTTACCTCCAAGTTTCTGCCCCGTTTGTTAGTATTGGTAGAATGTAATGATTGTACACTTTTTTTTTTCTCGAGGATAGCGGTAATCTGTCGGTCATAATTTGGTAATGCCTGTCTAATGCGCTTCAACCCATTTTTATTCTTCCGTAAATTTCGTTCTCGTGCTGAAATATTCGCCGCAGTTCCTCATTTACAATCCCTTCCAGTGTAAATAGCATGAATACTTTTTTTAAAGCATACAGTGAATAGCATCGGAGATAGTGTGTCTCCTCTCCAGACCTGTTTTTTAAACTACAGTTTTCGGCTTTTCTGGTGGAGAAATAAGGTAGCTGTAAAGTCTTTAGATATCTGCTAACATATTCACGTATGCTTACTGTACTCCTTGATTACGCAATGCCTCTATGACTGCTGGTATCTGTACTGAATCAAATGCATTTTGATAATATATGAAAGCCATATGAAGAGGCATGTTTTACATTGCAGATTTCTCAATTACCTGATTGATGATATGGATATGATTAATTGTAGCATACCGCTTCCTGAAGCCAGCCTGTTCTCTTGGTTGACTTAAATGTTGCCCTCAATCCTTTGGAAATTACTTTGGTGAATATTCAAACAATGCTGAAAGCAAGTGAATGCGCCTATATTTCTTCAATTCTTTAGTGTCTCCCTTCTTACGGATTAGTGTAACGTTGGCATCCTTCCAACTCTCCAGTACACTTGAAATCTTGAGGCATTAAGCCTAAAAGGTTGCAAGCTTTTCAAGTATAATACCCCTTTCAACGTCGATTAAATCGACGTTTATTGCATCTTCTCCTGCAGCTTTTCCCTGGGACATGGCGTGCAAAGACCTTCTATATAACCTTATCGCGAGTTACGCATGGAGTCTCTGTATCCGGTTCGTCACTATTTCCAGTCAAGGTTGCGTCGTCAGTGCAGGTTAGTATAAAGTCCTCTGTTGCCTTTAATATATCAACGACATTGCTGATGACAATTACCGTGCTTATCTTTCACTGCATGAGTCTTGCTCTTTGCTATGACTTGTTTCCGTCTCACTGATATTACGCTGCTCCCAATTTTTTCGCTGATTCATCAATTTGCCCGGCGTTATAATATTAAATATCAGTATACCACTTACCTTCATCCTGTTCATCAGCTTTGACAACTCAGTGAATTATATCTTATCTCTTGAGTTAGATCATTTGTTACTTGGGAGAGCTTACCTACTGGTTGCCTTGGTGCCTTACTTCCCGTTTCCTAAAGAGAAGTAACGAGAAATTACTTGTTAGTATATCGGGTGTCTATATCCTGTGCTGCTGCGCTCAGCTGGTGTCGGTAGGTTCCTGTTTGTTCTCATTGTCGGCTGTGGAGTGCCGCGATAGATCAGATACAGCGGCAGCGCTGCTGCACGTGACCAGTGATACAGAGGAACGCGATCGTGATCACGTGCTGGCGGGGGAGTGCTTACTATAGGTGGTAACCTAAGAATGCAGTGCAAGTCCCCCCCCCCAAAAAAAAAAAAAAAAAAAAAAATCTGCATTGAATTTGCCCTCGTGTGATTCCAAGCTCCGGAACATAGATATAGTTACCGGGAGATGCCGATATTTAAAGGGCCCTTCACCAGGTCTGGCCATCTTGAGCTGACAAGCGTAGTGCATACAATGCGCGCTCACGATCGCGTCTGCTTAGTATTGCATCCCTGCGCTCCACGGAAACAACTGACATTTCCAACCAAACGCCGTTTGGCCCTTCTACTCGAGGGCGCCGTGCTCCAAGACGGGGTCATACTTATAGGGCCGACGATAGGCATGGGACATATCGTTGACTGGATTAATGGCTCCTCGACCTGTCGTACTCGATTTTGTTCAAATTGCCAAACAAGCCTCTGATAGCTTATGTTGCCTCTGCAGGGGCGTGTTGGGTCCTGTACTAATTCTAATCTTCATTAGTGATCTGCCTACTAAACTGAACGTTTGTGTAAGACTATTTGCAGATGACTGCATTCTTCACCACGAAATCAACTCAGATAATGATCATATAGTACTGAGCAACGCGCTGTAAACAGTAACTGAGTGGTGCATGGACTGGCAGATGACCCTATATTTACTGCATATGGCGTCCCTAAGGGGAGCCATATACAGTAATTCTAGATGACCCTTAACACTACGAAATGCGCTGTACTAACAATAACAAGGAAAAAAGAAAAAAAAATGGAAGGAAATGAAGATGCAGAATAAATGTGTATTCCAGTACACGATAAACAACTGGGCCCTTTTGCTGCAGTGGAGACTGAGAGAAAGGCAAGGAAACTAGACTAACTAGTTAGTCTAGTTTCCCAGTAACTAGCCTAGAAAGGCAGGACTAACTAGACGCCCGTCCTCTTTGCCATCTTGCACTGGGGAAAGGGAATCGAGAGTTGCAGTAGAAAAGCACATGTACCTTGGTTTGTTACCAAGTCATGATCTCCGAATGGAACCTGCATATAGATGTCATTTCAATAGCTTTAAATCATCACGTGTACGTAAGGCGTCGACTACGTGTTGCACCTCCCGAAACTAGGTTACTGGCATATAATGCGTACGTAATATCCGTGTCAGGAAGAATGCTAACGTTGTGTGGTACCCTTTCAGTGAACCGGATATCAACAAACTAGAAAGGTATACAGAGGAAGGCGGTTTAAGTTATCTGCAATAAATGTAAAGTTTACTGACCTACCGATCGATCTTCTGAATGTTGCAGGAATTCACTCACTATAGCATCGGGCTCCATTGGCCACACGAAAATACAAGCGTCAACTAATTTGCAAGCAGAAGAATATATACGCATGTAAATACGGCTCAATTTCGGACACAAGGCTAACAAGACACAAACACTCACAAATATTAAAAAGAAGACTCGTTACATCGTTGCATGAATTTATCTCGGCGATCCAGTATACATATTTGGGCTTCAGCCTATGTGAAGAATCAACGCAATGCAAACTTTTTTATTTAGAATTGAACCTTTTTTAAAATGTTATCTTTACAAATTTTGCAAGCTGAGATATAAAGTGTACAAGAAAGTATTTTTGGTCAAGAACAACATTATCTAAATGTGCTCTCGAGGTGGATGTTAACGCGATAGCGTTTAGGGCCCCGTGTCGCAGAAAATCCGGCGTCGGCAACCGGCGTGTGATCGAGGGTGGCGGAGAAAATCATCCAACCACATCGACCGCGCAGGCCCTCCACGTGGTGCAAGGTTTTGGTGAACAAAAATTGAATTTCTCACAGTGAAATCCGTCAGAGAAATGGTAAAGTACGACTTTGCCATTCGGCGTCGGATTCGCCGTCGGATTGTTTACCAATCAGCGTCCGATTGTAATTTGAATGTACGAGAAAACCTAATTGTGCTACGGGGAAACTCAAACAGAAACCCCTTTTCCAACATTTCTACTAGACCTGTTCGCGTCGGGGCAATAGCAAACAATTAATGAAATAATTAAAAAAGGTGCTAGGGTATTCACATTTTAATATAAAACCACTTATATTGCCCCTGGAAAAACGTCTATTCAGCAATGCATTTCAGTTTAAAAGTTAAGCCGACTTTAAAGGGATCGGTGTAAGCTTGGTCTTTGTAAGCTGGCTTTCCCACGTTCAGTGTTGCAGTGAAAGAAGCCTACTTGCCGTATGCGAACGATGCGATGCGAACGGGTCCCGATAACGCTATCACATTCTACTCTTAAAGGCGAAGCTTAGGCGTCCTCCAATCTTTTTAAAGATGTTTTCAAGAAATATGCTACCACTAGCATTCATTGAATGTTTCCTAATATAACTAAGATGTCTACGTGCCTTTCAAGTCAGTTTAAGAAGTGCATGGCCTCAAGTGGTTTCGTGGGCTCCCACGTAACACCGAAAAAGCTAAAGAACGTCTATACATATAACACAACCATCGAAACTTCGAACCCTCAGATTGAACGTTATTTGAATGTTTACTTCTGGAAAAGCTCCTGTAGCTGTGCTAACCACATGCTATTAGCGGCCAAGAAAACTTCTTGAAGGGACTTTTCAGGATCGAACTTCTCGAAACACTTTTTTTTCATTTGCAAATGAGCTCGCTGTCAATATCTGCAATAAGCGTATGTCAGTTATAACGGCAATTGTAACTTATATGGCCGTTAAAGAAAGAAAAGAAACTATGGGCTTGAAACTGGTCAGCCACCAGGTTTAGTCGTATCGCTCCAACACTCGTACGCTTGACATCTTCTATTTCGAGCACACCCGCTCTTTCTTGTCTGTACATATGGACGCGCAGCCTTTCAGCAAACCACGTTCGGTTAATGCCCCCGCGCCGCCACCGTCTCGACCATCGTGTATTTTCGTAGAACAACCCTTTCGAAGAGAGTCCGAGCACTTCACACTGCCGTCGGCGCATCAAACGTTCTGCACTTCTAGCGTATCTGTAGTGTATATATACTTTATTTTCTACTGCGCTACCCCCTTGAATCGGCGATCAAGAGATACGATGTGGCTCGTGTTTCTCTTCTTCTCAACTGCCTCGACGACTACCGCCTCCGCCAGCCTTCTTAAAGGAAGTGAAACGCCGCGACTGCACCCGGAGCGCGCCCCTTATACTGACGCGTATACCTAAAGTACGTAGTTAGTCGCGCGCTTGTAGGGGCTGTAGGACATCAAGCCGGGAAGCTCTCTTATTTTTCGCGTCTTTGTGGTATTCATCTTTGCTGGTGAGTAGTGTTTCGTGCCCTGCTATACGGTATGCCGAGGTACAGCAGTGGTACGCGCGCGTGCCCGACGTGGCTATAGAGAACGCTTCTTACCCACGGTGGTGGCGCAGATGGCTACGTGTCGTTCTGCTTCTGAGCACGAGGTCGCGAGTTCGAATCCCGGTTCCCGGCGTGCTGCATTTCGATGGGGACGAAGTGCGAAAACTGTCGTTGATATATATATATATATATATATATATATATATATATATATATATATATATATATATATATATAAATTCATAAAGGTTGCCTGTGGAAGATAGCACAATTCTAGCTCATCAGCTGGTCTACTCGAAGAGACGGACATTACTTGCACAAGAAATTGAAATGCATGATCGAATAATCAACAAAAATGCACTAATTTAGTTAACTAATTACCTGATGGCTCATATTGCAATTTACCAAGTGTAGCCGTGGAGTTCGCAAGGCGGATCCACTTGGAACGAATTCTCGGGATGACACCAGTTTCGAGGTATTAATTCCCGAACTTTGCGGGGAAATGCATTGGCGTTCCAGTTAGTTTCTTAAGCACAAAATTAACTGGAACGGCAATGCATTTCTCCACAAAGTTCGGGAATTAATATTTCGAAACTGGTGTCATCCCGAGAATTAATTCCAAGTTGATCCGCCTTGCGAACTCCACGGCTACAATTTGTAAATTGCAATATGGGCCATCAGGTAATTAGTTCAAACTTAATCAGTGAATTTTTGTTGATTAGTCTATTATGCATTTTAATTTTTTGTGCAAGTAATGTCTGCCTCTTCGAGTAAACCGGCTCGTTAACTAGAATTGGGCTATCTGCCACAGGCAACCTTAAATAAATTTTGAGTCTTCACTGAAACACCCTGTATATATATCGATTTGTGCGCGCGTCTGAGGAGCCCGTAGGTGTTAAAAATTAATCCGTAGCCCTATACACTATACGGCGTCCGTCATGATTCACTGCGCAATTTAAGGGCGTTAAACGCACACAATAACTAAATAGCACTTCTTCTCGTTCCCGTGTGTTTAGTGATGCTTTAGCAGCGAAAATGTGTTTATTACGCATCATCTAGCCTCTTTGAGCACCCTAATTTGTGGGGCTACCGCGTGCTTCTGCGGCGATGTATGTCTGAGATTATTAAAATGTAGGGAGAATCGATACAAAGTACTAGTTTTTGCAGAAAAGCTACCAGTATCAGCGGCGGACATCACGAGTTTCGTGATCATCGCCGATATTCGATTACTGGTTAGAGTACTCGCTGATTATTAGCTTATGGCAGAAGGAGTTTATGGCAAAATGTTTAGGCTTTTACTACTGACTTCAACTCTGCCATTACTACATCCCCCTAAAGTAATTAGTAATGTTTCAAGTAAATTTTCTTTCGTAGTCGTCTTGGCAATCATCGTACACATTCTAATGTCTGCCGCTGTTGGGAGCTTGGTCAGTAAAAAAAAAAAAAAAAAAAAAATAATTTTGTCTCGAATCCCCGGTGTTTAACAACCTGAGACCATATCATTGCAGAAACGCCTGGTATGACAAAATATATCCTTACGGATTTTTCCAACGACTTCTTAAAATTATTTTCCGCAAAAGCTTTAATTATCTCGTCAAAATTAACAGCAGTGGCGAACATGGGGCATCTCTTGCGATATTCGCGAATCTGTGAACTCAATAAGTTATTTAATGAACCGCTTTTAATAACATTTAGTAAAGCAATGAACGGGGCTAGTTGGTGGATGTTCGTGATTGTATTGCGCTTAGTATATTCTACTGACGGAAGAATTAGAGAACCACTTGCGGCCACGTACGTCCACTTTTCGTTCTTTTATGTTCGTTCTTTAGTTTTAGGTCTAGTTCTAGCCCTAGTCTTAATTAGTTCTAGTCCTTTCAATAGAATTCTAAGACTGTAGTGCAAGTACCGCCATATCCGGCCCCAAGTTCGCAGCGATATTCAAACGATAGCATTTCCACGTATCGTTTTCCAATTAACATGCCTTGACACCGATCGACATCGGTTCCGCAAATCCGAGATGTCATAATATAATTGGTTTGAAATAAGGAAAACTTATAAATGGTCAGTGATCGCACACTTACTGATGTTTTTACCTTTTTCCCTACTGTGACATCGACGTGCGCAATTCGCGAGCACGAAACGCGCCGTGCGGTTCCACCTCGATTGGTAGCGTTCATATGCACACGAAATTATTCTGTCTTTCACCCTGTCTTTTTTTTTTTTTTTGCCGTCACCGTTCATTTTTCCTTGCCTTTCGCCGTTCACCGTTCATTGTCTCACTGTTCTCTGTCACTTTTCAGTCGTTCCCTTTTCATCCGTCATTCCATCTCTTCCATTTTTCTTTCACCATTGATTTCTCGCGCTTGACTCTTTTTCCGATCCTTCATTCTTTTATTCACCCTTCATTCCTTATCTTCTTTCCTTCAATTGTTTTTTCACCATTTAGTAATGCCTTCTCTTCACTCCCGTCTTTCTTTCACCGTTTAGTCCGTCTCGTCCTTATGTCACCATTAATTCCTTCTTTCCCTTCCTTGTTTCACTCTCCTTTCACTCTTTTAATTGCCTTCTTTCTATTCTTCCTATGTCACGGTCGTGAAATTGACGCTCGCATTACAATCGCACCCAGCGATACTATAGGGTACGTTGCGACATTGGCTGTATTCTCAACGCACCTCATTGTGTTCCTACATGCATACTTGCAGGCCTGTTCAACGGAAACGTTCTTCGCGCACGGTGTGTTATACGCAGCCGCCGACCTACTACACCACCATGAACTTCCTACCCCTACTGATGGCTATGTACGGTATGTAAGTTTGTTGATGGAAACTTACCCGTATAACTGCTGCGTCGAGTTATCGACTGTATACTGTAAATTTCGCTGTTGCATGCGCTTGGTGCGCGGGCCGCAATGGAGGAAATGGAAAGCTTTACTTTTTTTTGCAGTCCGCACTGGGTGTTTATAGATCGCAGTGCAGGGAAGAATTTGCACACGCAATAAGGTTTTTAAGTCGGAGACTCGGACTGGAGCCTTCGTTTGCGCTGCACTGTTTTCTAAGCTCGGCTAGCGTAGCCAACCAGCTCTAATCGGAACAGTCTTACCGGGTTGGTCCGGCAGGATCGGCGAAATAATATTCCATCCGAGTGCGGAGAAGTTTCTTATTGTATTGAGCGTCAATAACTGTAACATGCGCCATTTGCGTCGGTTACGCGCCATTATTGCTATTGTTGGCGGGAAAGGTTCTTTACAGTACGTTCTAAGAGGGCCCGCTCTGCGCATGCTCTGTTCAGCCATGTGTCGCCTAGCAATGGAGACGCGCCTCGTCTGTATACCTGTATATCATTTTCCCTCTTTAGCTTTTGCAGTACATGTTCTTTTTTTTTCCTAAGCTTCACCACGATGCCTGACCCTCAGAGTTCCTAATTAAGTAAGAGGAGCGACTTCGCAGAGGGGTGGTTAGGTATATGCCGCTTTAGTAATCGCGGACCAACGTTGCAAGGGCGCAGGCTTCATTCCCGGCAGCGGCGGCGCATTTCGATGTGGGCGAAATGCAAAAATGCTTGTGTATACCGTGCTTTGGAGGTCAAAATAAATCAATCAATCTATCGAGCAATCAATCAATCAATCGATTGGGCAATCGATCAATCAATCAATAAATGGCACGTTGGTACTGACTTTTTTATTGTGCCGTACCCACTTGGAGCTTATACGGAAGTTCATGTTCATGGCTGGGTGGAGCATACGCGGAAAGGGCCCTTCTAGAACGCGCTGTAAATAAGCTTTCCTCAATTGCCGTTCTCCATTCCGTTCCCGGTGAAGTCTGTCGCCTATTGAAAGATGACCGCGTTGCTGCTGCTCTTTAGGAATGAATCATCCGGAACGACACGACGTCGGGGTGACGGCCCGTAGAAGCCTGCATGGGGCATCGCCGCACGACCACGATCTGCGATCGAACTCGGTGCTGGAGGACCCGGGGTACATGTACGGCGAGCTGACCAAGGAAGACTTCGGCGACATTGCGCTCTCGGTGAAGCGTGCCGAGCACCTGGCGTCGTTACACTTTGTTATCTTCGAAGTGGCGAAGCCGCTCTCCTTTCCGGAGCTGCCCGGACAATTCGACATGTCCGGAAACCTCAGACACTTCGTGCCCCAGAGCCCCAACAAGGTGAGACCATGGCATCCGAGATCTGACGCCTCCTGTACGGAATACGCGGTTCTCGCTTTTCTGGCGCTCCAGCGTCAAGTGCCGCTTTGAAGTCATGTCAGTGACCAGGTGTGTACTTTGTACAACGTACGCATTCCTTTTTCTATTAGGGGCGACGCTCCTTAGGGTCGAGCCTTGTCCCTTGTCGCGCCGTCGTAGCCACGCTAGTACTCGCCGCTCCCGCTAGAGGCGCAGCTGTGCTCTCTTTCTCTGTCACTTCTCGTTCCCGACGCGCCCGCTCTCTCTTTCTCGTCTCTAGCTAGGGGAGCATAAGTATATATATATATATATATATATATATATAGTATATGTACGCCACGCTCTGGCTTCCGCTTCCGATACCACTTCCGGTTCCGTTCCGGAAGCCGGAACCGGAAGTGGTATCGGAAGCGGAGCCGACTCACCACTCATCATCATTCACTTCGTGGATATGCGGTGTTTTTTTTAAAATTTGATTCTGGCGAATTCCTTCAATAGGACACCAATGCTGCTGCACTGCCGCTGGTCAGATGCAGCACTTCTGGGTAAATTTTTACCTATAGTCTGAAATCTGCTGCCCAGGAGCAGCTTTTTGCGGTCAGAATTGCACACTACTCGCAGCATGTGAAACGTGCTTTAGACAAAGAATGGAGAGGGTGATGCATTCCGCGATGTGCCCGGCACCGCCTATCGAGTGTCTACGCTCGATAGGCCGTGCGGCGCCGCGTTTCGGGCCGTCAGGCCCTTCGGAACGCGGTACCGCATAAGGTCTTATAAAAGCACCTCCTCCTTTTCGACCGCGGCGGCGGCACTTTCCCGTGACGCTGACGAAATGCCCTGAGGCGCCCACATTATATCTGGCGATAACACACTTCCCCCTGCCCACCGACCGTTTTATTGCGACATCAGTTATATGGACACTCCAGGCGAATTTCTGCCGTCGCCGTCCCCGTAAGGTTCCGATTGAAGTCTACGGGCGATTAAATCGTCGCCACGTGCCGTATGCTGTATGTGCGAGGGAAAGCGTGCAAGGGTGAGCCGGCGATCGCGGGGAAGGAAGCGCGGTCTTCCGTGGCGTGCAACTCCCCGAAGGGAGGGCCCGCCCGGGCTGCAAGGCTTCGGGGGTATGATAGGGAGGGGGCTCCTTCCGCAAGGCTCTAGGGGGAGAATATGGAGGGGGGGGGGGGGGGCGTTCTATTTGAGGCGGCCCCGGCGGCCGCGCGCGGCCGCACAGGCAGCTGTATATTGAAAACCATCTGCGTCGGGGACACAGTTCGCCGTGCGCTGTGTTTTCGCGGCTTAATTCGCGTTGATGCGAGACACAGCACGAATGTCAATTCGCTCGCCGCCGCGCTTCCTCACTCCAGCGTTCTGACAGCGAGTTTCCGCGGTCATCGAGTGAGATGTGTTTCTGTTTGCTTGTGCGCGCGTTACACCATGCTTGTTCATTGAGTTAGTATGCCTATGTTTACAAGTTTATACGGCCGATAAAACTACTATTCTTACTTCTTAAGCTGTCCACTAATTTGCTATCGCAATCGATTCTTCGCCTTGCGGGCGAAACTGCGACTTTTTTCGACGATAACCCACAACGCTGAGCACCACTGAATGGGGGGGAAAATGTACACGACTTTTGTCGCCTAAGACCTGAAGCAGGTGCAATGGCGGAAGCCCCGACGGCTTGAAATCCATTTGCGCAACCAAAGGGCAATATCTGGCTGTGTAATGTAATAACAATCCAACTGCACAACGAGAGAGTGCAAAACCTGGTTGTATGAGTGGAATGCCGGATTCTTACAGTGCTGCATTAGCACAAAAATCTCGTTATCGTTAATCCTGACGATGTTCGAAGTTCCACAACGGTCGATGTTTGCGCTGAGCTTCCGCATTTCGAGCTCGTCGTTAGGAATTCTTAGCTTCCCATTCCGCGACAGGCAACTCTTTCCTCGTGCGATGTATACCCTGGAATGAGCTGTGTAATGCGTTTCTTCAATGGAATTGCTGCATTACGGTTGCACCTCTCTTGCATACGAAAGTATATATTTTCCCATGCAGTAGTACTTGGTGGACTACGCATAGGCGAAGTTGTTTAGCAAACGGTTACCTACATACGTAATATCGATGGCAAATATTGATCGCTCGGCAGCGCTCAAACCGTTTAATATGGGTGCGGCCATTCAGAATGCAATTTCGTCTGGTATAATGTCGTAGCTTCAATTTCGCACAGTCTGATAAGTTATAACTGAAGCGTCAATGAATTTTGTCGCAGAAATTTAAAGTGTACTAATTGAAACCAGTGCTAAGCATATGATTTCTGACGTATCTAGCGCCTCGTTATTGCTCGGCTTCAATCCTGCACTTGGGACATGTGCCTTCAAGTGAATAATTACGAATGTTAATTGTATGACGTTGTTGCAATTTATTGTGCGACTAATGTCCAGCTCCTTCGCTCAGTTCAACTGATTTGATGTTCAATTAGTGTTTAAGAAATATCACCTCGTGTACTTTAACAGGAGTCACAACTGACGTGTATTGCTGTGGGAGCTCCTTCTGAAGTTATGCAGAAATATGCACCCGTGACCTGCCTCAAGCATGGCCTCCGAGATTGGAGGCCATCTCCACTCTTGGAGCTATATTTGTTACTATTAGTATTTGTAGGCCTTTGTTTTAATGAAACCAAACTGAATCAGGCTGAACCGAATGCCTGCCGAGAGCTTCTCAGAGCCATTCGTTTCGTTATTGTTGCCAGGTGAAGCCCCAGTTCCTGCTGCATACAAACAAGGCCTCGCATCCCGGCAAGCTCCTCTTCGAGACGGGCTTGGATAAGGCGGGGTTCGAGAAGATGGCGTCACTCATTGATCCCGGCCAGAAGTTGTACATCATCGTGCACGGCTTCCTGAGTAGCGCCAAGACGGCATGGATGCAGGACATGAAAAAACAGATTCTGGACAAGGTATACAGAAGTACCCCCCGCGCGCTTCACTGTATATAAGGAAACAGGGGTTTAAAGCTCATTTAAAAGTAGTGTTCGGCGGTTTCATTTATTTGCACTCGCAAGTCCGTCTTTTTTTCGTCTCGATGAACTTTCATCGTCTTTTTCGGTGGATAATATTTCGCATCGAGCTTAACCTCTTTTTTTTTTTTCATTTTGGGAAACATATGGTTCGCTGATGTTGTGGATGATGAAACCCGCTGTCTGATTGCACACTCTGCTGTTCAAAGCTGTACTTTCATCCAATACACTGAAAAAGAAAGCTTTCCAGGCGCAGCGTATAGCAAGGGCATAATTCGATATGGCGGATTAACTATGCAGGAATTGAGAGGGCATCCCTAGAGTGCATTTGATATTTATAGCGTAAATGGCACGAAACTTTATTTGCACTAGTATGTGGGTACAGAAATTTAGCAAATAATACCCCCCAAAAAGGTGGCAAGACAGGAACTACCCCGCGTTATACTATTAATGAACTGTCCCAATGCACCGCATTGGTCGCAGCGCCAAGACTGCTAGGACCCAGGTCAAGGCTCCCCCTGGTCCCTACATTGATTTGCGTGTGCAGAAATAAAAAAGTCCTTTTTATTGCGATAGCCATTACATGGACACTCCAAGCGATTTTTTGCCGTCGTCATCACCGTCGTCATCACCGTCGCCGTCGGCGTCGCCGTGAGATTCCGTATATATTTAGGTATATGTATGCTATATGTAGTGCCATGCTATATGACATGCGGTATGTGCGGGTTTTATCGCCGAACCATACTATCGTGAAAACCATTGGATAGTGAAAAAAAAATGAGTTAAGGTGTCCTAATTTTTTTGGCATAGTTCCAGTAATTGTACATGCTGTTTGTATAGATATCGGCACCTTGCGGTCTCATCGAGCTAAATAAGCTACAGCACGATGCTTTTTGTGAAAATCTTATACACAAGAAAGTACCTCTAAATGTCACTATATTTTTCAGTTGTGTAGGACATAACTAAAAGAAAAATATGGCAGCTACACAAGAACAAACGACGTATTTGAAATCTACATAAAAACTCTATGATCGGCAGTATATTCAAATCTCTAGTATATATAACAATTAAAAAAGAGTTGTTTCGAGTATCATCTCCCCTTAACGTCGTCATTCATTGTGAGATGGCTGCTGCCGGATTTTAATTTTTTTCATGCCGCACTCACAACAGCGTTGTGGCGCTCGCAGGAGAACGCGTCCGTGGTTCTCGTGGACTGGAGCAATGGCTGCGGCTCGATTCTGGGCTATAGCACGGCGGCGGCCAACACGCGCACCGTGGCCCGGTCGCTGGCGATGATGGTCAAGACGCTGGAGGACGCCGGCGCGGTGAAGCCGGAGCATGTCCACTACATCGGCCACAGCCTGGGCGCCCAGACGGGAGGCTTCTTCGGCAAGGACGTCAAGGAGCTTACGGGAAAAGTCGTGGGACGCATCACCGGTGAGGCAATGGCGTGTGTCTGTCTCGCTGGACAAGAGGAAATGCAGAGGTTGTTCAAGGGACAAGGAAGAAAAACACTGGATCGTGCGCTTTAGACTTTAAATTATTCTTTCAAATGTCTTGTTCTCGTTAATTTCGCGGTAATAGGTTGATGATTAGGGAAGAAAAGTGTCAGTCCCATTTTTTAAATTTCGCGCGGAATCTTAGCGCTGGTATCAAAGTGATTTTATGGATTTCAAAGTAAAAGATAATTTTAAATCCCTGGCGTTGGTTTTGTTATCAACCTGTTACCAGTGTTGCCATTTTAGCGAGTTTGTTGCTAGATTTAGCGACTTTATTATCTGTATGGCGAAAAATTTTGTAATTTAGCGACCAGCGACATTTCAAGCGATGGGACAGAACATTTTCGACATTTTAGCGATTTCGATGTTAGGAAAGTTGCTTAGAAAACAACTTCTAGAACTCACTTTATTGTTCAAAAGCTCTATGTGAGCAGCCTTCGTCTGTTAGACGCGTAGGCTCTGTGAACATGTGGAAGCAATGGTTGCCTTCAGAGGATTCATACACAAAATCGATGCCTTTTAATGTGTCAGCATTAGAATGGTCATGCCAACGAAAACCCGTCTGTCGGCCTGTGTCACCTGTGTATGGTAAGAGTAAGAGGGGAGACGAGTGGAGAGGCGGCTAATAAATTCACTGTTTATTCGTAACTCACACGGAATCCGGGCAAACGTGAGTCGTTTGTGTAAATATTTACGCCGCGCTAGCGTATGTTATATTGTTCGAAAAACGCATGTCACCTAAAGTTTTCTAAAACGTTTTAGCGACAAATTTAGCGACATTGCAGCAAAATATACCGGAAATTTAGCTACTTTTATGTCTCCGTTTAGCGACAGGAATAAAAACAATTATGGCAACGAAGCAGCCTCAAGCAGGCTACTACAGAAAATTGAATGAAAACAGTGTTGAAATAATACTTTTTCAGTCTGAACAAATTTAGTGTCTTTCATTGGTGTCCCAATAAGGAGCGAGTGATGCTTTAAGTGCTCTCACTACGCACGCGCAGGCCTGGACCCCGCGGGACCGCTATTCGAGTCTTACGGCAGTCCATCTGACAAAAGACGACGCCGCCTTTGTGGATGTGCTGCACACGAGCATCGGCAGCGGGTGGACGGACATAGTCCAAGGCCGACTGGGAATGAGCACCAGTTGCGGACACGTGGACTTCTACCCGAACGGTGGCAGGGAGCAACCGGGTTGCTGGAGATTCACCTGTGAGTACGCAGACTTGCCCGACGGCCGTAGTCACATTTCTGTCCACGCGAAATCTTGAGAAGTCCTGAAAAAAGTAATGAGCGCCTGCAAGTCGCATCAGCTACGCTAAGAATGCTCGTTTCCGCCTGACTCGACTTCGCTTCGTTTTTTTTATTGCGATAGCAATCAAATGGTCACTCTAGGCGAATTTCCGCCGTAGTCGTTGGCGTCGCCGTGAGGTTTCGTATAAAGTCCAAGCGCGATAAGATCGCGACCGCGCACCGTGTGTTGTAAGTGCGAGGGAATTCTAAGCATCTGAGGGTGAGCTGAGAAGGATGGTTATTGGTGCGGCGGCATCTTCTCGCGCTCCCGAGGGAGAAAGGCGGGAGGGAGGAGAGGGGCAAGATAGCGCCCCTCTCCGCTTCTACTGCGCCTGCGCATGGCGCGGCTGAGCGCGGCCGCGCGCGTCCTATATTGGAGGTAATCTGCGGTGGGTTCGAAGGCTAGCGGACAAGAGATAGCTGATGGCTTCGTGTGCGTTGTGTTCTCGCGCGCGTAGTTCGCGTAGAAGTGAGAGGCAGCACAAAGGGCAATTCGCAAGCCGCTGCTGCCGCTATTCACAAGCCAGCGTTCTGGCAGCGAGTGTTCGCGGTCATCGAGTGAGATGTGTTCATGTTTGCCCGTGCACGCGTGACACCGAGCTTGTTAATTTGGTTAGTTAGCGAAATGTTTTCAGCAGTTCATGCAGCTAATAAAACTACTAACCTTACTGCATATAGCAGTCTAATAATTTCCTATCGCAATCAATGCTTCGCCTTTCGGGCGTAAATGCGACTTTTTTTCGTTAACTGAAGGTCCTGGCCTTTGAAACCTTAGGAAAATGCTGTTTCCCGTTTCGCTTCCCAGTAGATGTGTGTGTCCTTACATCATGACACAGAAGATATTCACGTGGGAGCAGGGCATTTTGACGCCCGCTCTTGCTCACTCGGTCGTCTGCTGTGCTGCTACATCGGGCCACCCATGAGTAGCAGCATAGCAGACGGCCGAGCAAACCAGAACGAGTGCCAAAACGACGAGATTATTTGATTATTATGTATCACATTCTAACATCGTTCTGTGTATGAATATTTCGTGCAATAGCAAGACTCTAAATGCCTTTATAATAGTGTCACGTGGTGTCAATAGTGCGAAACCCCGACCATACAAAAGACGCCACCATTTGGATTTCACGCGTGCTCACAAATTACACTCAAACTTCGAGCCACGCTTCTATACCGCAAAATAAAATTTTGCGGTATAGAAGCGTGGCTTTTTGCACCTTTTTGCACCTACTCCTCACGTGAACACCTTCTGTGTCATGACGTCAGGAAACATATATCTACTGAGAAAGGAAAGCGAAACTGATTAATTTATGGAGCTTTGAGGCTTGCCAGTATTTCTACTGGGTTTTCAAGGTCTAGAACATTAACTGAAACTTCGTTAAGTCGCAAATGCCATGCCAGTACTTTCGTAGTATTTGATCTCCCCGAAATCACACGAAATGTTCTCGAGACATCGAGAGAAATTTCATTTTGCGGTATAGAAGCGTGGCTCGAAGTTTGAGTGTAATTTGTGAGCACGGGAAATCCAAATGGTGGCGTCTTTTGTATGGTCGGGGTTTCGCACTATTGACACCACGTGACACTATTATAAAGGCATTTAGAGTCTTACTATTGCACGAAATATCCATACACAGAACGGCGTTAGCATGTGATACATAATAATTAAAAGAGCAGAGCCGTGATTGTGACTTTATATTCCATAGTATGTGATGATCTGCACCTTTAAGTGTGGGTTTGGCTCTAGATTGGACATCACAATTTCTGGATAATAAACTGCACAGTACATTATTACGTAATGACAGAAGGCGGTGTTCGCGGTGCGAGTTACGGTGCACAAGGCAACCTTAAGTTTGAATCCGAGGTAAGACGCGAAAGACATCCAAGATATGATTGGAGGAATGAGCTTCTTCAAACCAGCTTATTTGCGCGCCTGATAATCTTCTGCCCGAATGTTTTCTGCATATGGTACCGCAGGAAACAGTGCAATTATCATTTTGGTAAAAAAAAAAGATATTGTGGGGTTTGACGTCCTGAACCTGCCCTGTGGGTTTTAAGGGACGCCTTAGTGGTGTGGTAAGAGGGAACTGCTTTGACCATCTAGGGTTCGTGTACCGTGCATCCAATGCACGGTACACGAGCGCTTTTGCATTCCGCCTTTGTCTTAAGTTTTTGCGCCTTTTCTAACCTATGAAGCCTCTTCTCAAGTCAAGGGTGGCTTTTTTTTTCGGCATTGTAGAAGGGCAATTGTTGTTTAAGCATGGTTCCAGTTCCAGATATGTAGAAGATAGTAGGTGTAGATATGTGGAAAACTTCCGGATAACGGTGGATGTTTCGCTGGAACGTAGTTCCACATGGTTATTGTTATGTGAATATAAGAAGTTCAAATATATCGAATGCCGTTCTACACATTTCGCGATGTTATGTTGAACGCTGTTCGATTTGAGTGGAAAATGTCCGAAAAAAAAAACATCTCTCGCTTATAAAAGTTCATTCATTCATTCATTCATTCATTCATTCATTCATTCATTCATTCATTCATTCATTCATTCATTCATTCGCTTATATCTGGAGCAACAGTGTAAAGAGTTTAAGAGCGTGCTTACGTAACACTTTGACCAGCCTCAAAGAGCACCTTTACAGTGACTGCTCGTTTTCCACGCAGCCTGCTCGCACTCGAAGTCGACCGAGTTCTACGCCGAGTCGGTGCGCAAGTGTGATTTCCCGACCCGCTCGTGCAAGAGCTACGACGACTTCGAGGCCGGAAAGTGCGTGCCCAGCTGCGAAGACGGCCGCACTTGCGGGCACATGGGCCACCCGGCCAGATTGCCGCAGGCCGGCGACCACTTCACGAAGACCTCGAAGCAGGATTGCCCGCCCAGGGGCATCGGCTTCAACCTGCGCGTGCAGACCGTGTTTATGAAAACGGACCCGGACACGATGCTGCTGAACTCGCTGGGACGTTCGGTGAAGATCCTTCTCGAACACGCCACGCCCGAAGAACGTCGGGAACTCCTGGACGCGCTCAGAGCGGAGCTGGCTGCGCGCACCAGTCAGGGGCATAATGAATGAACAACCGTTGGACTGACCGCTAGACCGATCGCTAAGCTTGCCCTTAACTTGGGCTTATGCTTTTGTACTGTTGAATGTACTGTTTTAGGAATATTACCGCGCATTTGGGATTTTATCAAGTACGGAAGTTGGGAAATTTGATGCTAAAGCACGTCTCAAAATGCCGCACCTGGCGTCATCGACATTACCGTGACGCCACGACCGAGAAGAATTGGCTGTCGTTTTGTAGCAATAATGCTATGTGTTCGGCCTTTTAATTTCCACGGAACTTTCTCAAGGGGCGTGTTAAGGCCCACCGCCCGCCCCTAAATCCCTCCCCCTCCCCGTTTCACTGTATTTTTTCATGAGCCCCTCCCCCTGGACCCTCCTCTGGTCCTCAGCATGTCTTGTAGTGCATGTCAAGCTACACCTTGAAAAAAAAAAAATAGGTGCACTTAAGCAATTTAATGATGTGTAAATGCGAGATCATTACTTGTCGCTGAGTGCGTCGTTTAGTTAAGTCGCCGAGTCTAGTGATGCGGCGAAATGTTGCTGAGTTTAGTGCTGCTGCGTTATGCCTCCGAGAGAGAGAGAGAGAGAGAGAGAGATGGTGAGGAAGAAAGGGACCCGATGTTAGAATCCGATTTGCTACCCTGCACTGGGGTAGCGAAATAGGGGTTCGCAAAAGGACAGAGATAGTGAGAAAAAAAAACACGAAGTGTAATGTTGCTGCTGAGGTCGCAACAACACCAGACGAGAAAGCGGCCATATTGGCACCTCTCAACTGAGTTTTATTTGCGGAGTTCTCATTAAAGTAATGTTTCACGCACATTGAGTAGAGTGTTCTTTCTCGATGGCACCACTTTTCGGCACAATGACACCTTCTTGATCGGGTTCGTAGGCGAACTCTGGGGGTATGTCGTAGTCATCGTCCGACGGGTACCTGAAGCGCGTTGCATCTTATTCGTCGTCGTCGTCGGCTGATGGCTCCGGCGACGGTGTCTGCGGGTCGCCGACAACGCGAAAGGCAGAGCGGGCGGCTGCAGTTCGCCGTGCTCGCTCCGACTTTCCTGACACACACGCACCCACACACATTCTTCAACCTCGATTACATCATTGTCCACTTCACCTGCTCAGCCCGAGACAGCTGTCACGTGACAGTGAGTCCTGAAGTTTGATATGCGCACAAATCCGCGGCCCTTTTGTGAACCGACCTCGCGGGGCGCCCACACACATGTCGTTTGAACATAACCATTTCATCGTGGGCGCCACGCTAACAGCCATCAGGGGTGCTATGCAGGATGCCCCGAGTTTGGCGAAACTCGGGATCTTCACGAGCTCTGGCGACGCCCCAAGATCAAAGAACAAATGGTAACAAGACGACGTTTGTCCATCGGCACACCTCCAATTTCATTGGTTTATCTTGATTCACTCTGGGTGGCTATTATCCCTTGGGCGTTGCCATATGGGCGGTCGACAAACTGGGGCTCACGTGATCATACGGTCGGTGCATGGTCGTGCCTTCTTTCACTTGTTTGTCGTTCCACCGAGTGCAATACAGGCACAAGCAAGTTATAAAATAAATTCATTTAGTACAATAATATTAGTCACATTAACGTGGGTTGTAAGCATTTTAATGTTTCCACGATGTACACGGAATGTGTATTAGACTAATTTGTATTTAAATACGTTTCGCGTTATGCCACGAGGGGACGCTCGCCCCCCTCTTTTTTTTCTGGATTCGATTGGCACGGCTCGATACGTGCTTGCTCTAGCATTTCCGAGCACCGATTGGTGTGCGCTTGCTTTTCTCACTGGGTTTCCAACAGATCGCTCGTTGCTCCTTTGCTCTAGATTGGATTGGTGCGGCTCGCTACGTGCTTGCGCTCCCATTTCCGAGCAGAGATTGGTGTGCGCCTGGTTTTCACACTGGGCTTTTAACAGATCGCTCGTTGCTCGCGCTAAAGAAAAGCTGCGAGTAGCGCGCGCATCCAGCTACAAGACGAAGTGAGCGTCGGCTAGCGCATAAGTGGTTTGCCGCGCGCTTACCGTGTAAGCACACAGAAATGCCGGAAAGCACACATACAAGGGTCAGAAAACTACGCTTTATTTTCTTTTACTTTGCGATACACCTCCATACTGGCAAGCGTCGAGCGATGGCTTCTAACAACCGCAGGAAAGAGTCTTTGTAGTGGCTAGCCCGAGCGATCCGTGGCTTCTAACAAACGCACGAAAGGGTATTTGCAGCGCACGTGGATGTTGACTGCCACCACATGCATCCCAGGTGGGACTCCAGCATCGGTGCAGTTACCCTGTACCCATCGCTGACGAGGGAGCGCTTCACTTTTTGGCAATAACTTTCATTTTTTTTTTTGCGTGTGAACGCCCGTGATGGGGTCCACAAAGTTCACGCTTTGGTTGACTGTCTACCAATGCGGATTGAGGCATAGCCCCGTTAGCATCCACTAAATTTGGGATACATTTGTATGCGGCCAATTCGTCACTATGAATAATGGTCCCCGGTTGAACATTGGCTGCAATAATGGCGCCTAGCGTCGCCGCCTTTCGTCGGTATACTTTGAAAGTCGCAACACCCCTCTGGTCGCGCAGAACATGCCGAAGACCCATGGGCCCCCAACTTTAACACCGCCGTAATTTTGGCGGCTGGCGGAAAGTTGTCGCCCGTCATTAGGCGGCCTCGATTGTATACTTTTGCTCGCCGCGAAGAAGGCACTCATCAATTTGCGCTATCTACCCGGGGTACCAAGTGGAGGTCGCGCCAGCAGCTCGTCCCTCGCGACCTTACGGGGGTAGTTCGTCCTGTCGGCGATGGTGTGCTCCTATAGAGGAAACAAGTCACCGGTCATCTCCTTCAACAGCCATATGTCTACGCTTTTGCTCACGCAGTACGTGAGCCAAATCATTTGCCGCCTGGAGAGGTGGTCGTTCGGATGGCCGAGGCGGTCCGTGTTGGCGAAGTAACGTCCTTCGCCTCTCTGACCATGCAGTGCAGCTTTACCGTGTAACTGCGAAAACTGATTTCGGCACCTGTTGCATCGGAAGGCAGCCTGGCTTCAATTCTGAGTCTTCCAATATAATGTGACCACTTCGCCTACGCAGGTTGGTTGGCCCGGGTTGAACCCCAGGTGCTCGTAGGTGCCCCAGTACTCCGATGACGACGCCGGACCTGGCCTGGGGCTAGGGCGCGGTGGACGAGCAGCGCTTGAAACAGGAGAGAGCCGAAGCGATCGCACGAACTTTTCCTCCGCAGCCTAGTCACATCAGTCTGTGCTCGGAAAGCATAATATGCCCGCCACGCAGTCTCCGCAGACAAGGGCGTTCGCCTAACTCGTCACACAGCCAGCGCACTGACGTTTTGGAAAGGCAAAAACGACGCTGAAACTCTACGTCGGTCATGTAGCTGAACTGGTCCAGATGGTCATATTGACGCTTGCCGCCGCTGGATGCGATGACACAGGCTGCTGCTGCCGCCGCCATGCTCCCGAGTTTAACTCGAGAGGGGTTTCGCGATGTACGAGTTTGGCCCGAGTTCGCGTGTCAATCAAAACCATAGGTCACGCCCCGAGCGAGGCATGTAACTCTTGTCACGGCCGGGCTCGACTGGCGCGCGCGCTCGCTTCTTACGGCCTTCGCATCGGGGCTAGTTCATGCCTATCGCCGTTGCTTGGAGGGGGGCGCTGCGACCCCACCCTCTTGCTCAGCTGCTCCCAGCCGATCTGTGCAGCGCGCGCAACGCTGGAAGATTGGGTCGGGCGCGCTTCTTACCTCACCGTGCGTTCAAGAACAAATCGCCTAATTGTAGAGGACTCGTAAATGGTTCATCTAGGCTTCTTATAAATGGATGCAGTGTAACTGTATTAATACATCGAGCTTCTTTAAGTTCACTGGGGCTGCATGCGCCGGGAGAACAGCTCTCCGCCATCAAATCCATTTTGAGGATGAAAATAAATATTTATTGCTCGTATGCACTTACAATGGTTGCCATACTTTCAGGCGAAAACTTGCGGGCACAGTAGCTCACAAATGTGTCTTATTCACAATTACAATCTAAAGTGTTTCCTTGGCGACTTGTGTACATAGGCCGAAGGCTTGTCGTTTTCTTCAGTCAGTTGGTTTGACTGATTTACAAGGAGTATTCTCAGAAACCTCTCGGTAATTAGATTTGCGGATCGTATCGCATGACTGTCGTCAACACCTTCAGGGCAGCTCAAGATGGGAGCGCGTTGTAAATAGGGCTGCACTGCTGCAAATAGGGCTGCACTTCTAGTACATACATTCTTGCGTGGCAGGTGTTCGGAGGCTTTATCGAAAAAAAAACGCTATTATTTATTTATATTTATTTTATAAATACTGCAATCACCATGCGGTGATTTTAGCAGGGTGGTACAAGCATAACGAATACATTGGTATGTACAGAAAATGCACACGTTAATAAAGAAAACTGTTATTTGAATAAATACAAAGCGTACAGGTTGGTCACACGCAACGTTACTCTAAAGAAGTAAAACACTGTCACTGCAAACATGGCGCAAACAAAATAATATCACTGTAAACATGATAAAAAATAAGTTAATGTTGGCGCAGAGACGACGTCATTTTTTTAGCTGGTTCCAGTCCACTACTGTGCGCTGAAAAAAAGAATACTTAAAAGAGTTGCTGCGTGAGGAAAAAGGAGTTATAGTGAAATTATGTATTTGCCGAGTAGCGCATCCGGAGGAGAAGGCTACGATCTTTGTTATGTCCATCTTATAATTCCCCTTCATTAGTTGACGCTATCTTGTCCAAAAGCGCTAGAAACTCGGGCTAGAAACTCATTGCTTGGGAACTGGTGAAAAGAAACACCGGGTGTTTTCCCGGAACGGGACTTGCAATACGGAAGACAGCAATACACCATCACACAGCAGTTATATACGGATGTGCAATGAACGGCGCCATGTCTTGGCTGTGGCCGTGCGTACTAAAGGTTGTACGACCGTCTTCAGAATGGATAGATGAAGAACTTTATTAGTGTCCTTTTGGGCGCGGAGCCCTCAAATTACTTCATACTGAACGACACTAACAGAGCGCCGAATAAAATGCGCGGGAAAACGATCGTGCGAGCGCGAAGGCAAGCGCATGTACGCGGAGCAGGGTCAGGGTCGCAGCGCCCCTACCGCCGATGGGTGGCGAAACGTGCTGAGAAACTCTCCCATTGTTTCCCCGACGGGTGAGAAGGCCGTAAGAAGCGAGCGCGCGCGCCAGTCGAGCCCGGCCGTGCTCTTGTGCGCGCCCGCCACGGTTGGGCCACGCCCAACTTATTTTTCGACAACAGCGACGTGGTGCGGAACTGAGAGGAATTAACAATCTTGACCGGCGAAATAAAACACGCACAACGCACTGTCATCGGTGATGTACTCAGCACCACTATAAAAAAAAGCGACGACTTTCGCTGCCTTATGCATATGTCTTCTTGGGCTGTGATGACCCCACAACACGGTTCATTGCCTGCGTTGTGGCTACGTAGCGCACAGCAAATAATTATCCGCACGTCACTGTAGCTGCTTGCAAGGCGTCGATGCGCCGTGGTGGACGACGATCTTGAGCAGTGCGTAGTGTTTTCCAACGGCAACGTATCGCAGCTGTCATTTGAGATGGCTGCTCTGTCAATGATATAGTGCAGCAAACACGGTCAGCGGTCAGCGCAAACACACCCAGTGCAATGGCATTTTGTCATCACAAGCACGGCACACTAAACAATTGCAACACCTTCCTGCGTTCGAAGTCTAATTTCCTAACTGCACACAACAGCCCTCACCCACCAAAATGCGATTGCTGCGCTATCGTTACGATATCCATCTGCGATCGCTGTTAGCTCAGCAGCAGAGGCAATCGGCAAGCACATTGGAGTGAACAACACACTCAAATTCTGCGCACATGCGCACGGAGGCACCTTCAATGGGCAAGCGGTGACAAGCGACGAACTGTGTCGCTGGGCAGCACGCTCGTGTTAGCAATGCATCGCGGAGACTTCGCGCACGCAGATAAACTGGTGCATTTTCATTGTGCTGCGTCACTACGGACCCAGAATACCGCACAACCATTTTGCAGCGACAGCCGTTGCTCCCGTCTCTATGGCTAAAGTGTCGTTTCAGTTGGTAAAGCGGCGGCCTTAATAGCCGCCGCAGTGAAGCACCTGCGGTGAACAGCCATGCCGCAGCGCTGCGTTGCCATTCCCCTATTAGACAGGGAATGGGCAGATCGTTGTCATGACTGACTTTATCGATGATGATGATGATGATGATTTATTGGCATCCCCTTTGAAACGGGGTGGCGACAAATAGTCACCTAGCCTGCTTGATTTAATCAGGTATACTATACATGTTCTTTATCTTGCATTTTGTATACCTATCATTATTTTTCTTTTTCAAAAATTTACCTTGTACCGCTGCCTATGATTTTAAGAGATCAGGTCGCATCCATCTTTTCCCTACTTTTTTTCCACCAGTACTCTAATCGTCTCTTGCTGATCTCTACGGCTGATTTGTTTATGTTTCCTTCCACTTTAAACCCAAGCGCTTCTGGGAGTTGCACGTTACCTACGGTTCTCGCTGGGTGGATCCCGTCGCATTCCATTAGGATGTGCTGAGTGGTCTCTGGATCTTTACTGCAGCATACACATGTCTCATCTAATTCCGAATATTTGTTCCGATATGTTTTCGTCCTTAGGCAACCGGCTCGAGCCTCAAATAGCAAGGCACTGCCCTTTGTGTTATCGTACAGATTTTCCCTTCTAATTTCTTTCTTCTCATTCTTGTAAATCTCCATTGTCCTTTTCGTTTCCATTCTTTGCATCCAATTCACGGTCTCTATTTCTCTCACTTTCTTTCTGATGACCCCTGGTTGTCTATTTACAGTTTCGATTATCCTGTACTTGGTTGCCAACTTCCTTGACCTCTTCCTCCATTCTGTGTCCACGCTTTTCATGTAGAGATACTTGTGCACTTTAGCTGCCCATTTATTTTCATCCATGTTCCTGAGCCTTTCTTCAAAACTAATTTTGCTTTGTGCTTCTCTGACTTCAAAAGAGGCCCAACCAGGCCCAACCCATGTCTCCATGCACTGCCTCATTTGTCGTATTACCGTGTGCTCCCAAAGCCAACCGGCCTACTGATCTTTGGTTAACTTCCAAACCCGCCAATATATCCGATTTTAAGCATATAATGGCATTTGCGAATGTTAGCGCTGGCACCATAACTCCTTTCCAGATTCCACGCACCACCTCATACTTATTGTGGCCCCACAGTGCTCTGTGTTTCATTAATGCTGCATTCCGCTTCCCCTTTATTTTCAGATTATCTTGGTGGTTGATTGAGTAATTCTTTCCTTCGTTTATGTGTACGCCGAGGTACTTATATTGCTTCACTATGGGTATTACTTGCTGTTGAATTGACACCACGAAGTTACTCGTGTGCTCATTAAAGATCATAATCCCTGATTTCTCTGTGCTAAACTTAAGGCCTAGATTTGTCGCTGCGTTCCCACAGATATTCGCAAGTATCTGTAAATCTTTTTTATTGTCCGCTAGTAGCACAATGTCGTCTGCGTACATCAGTCCAGGGATCTTCTGTTGCACCATTTGTCCATTACGCATGTAGGATAAATCAAAACCTAATTCGCTGTTTTCCAGTCGTCTTTCTATGCATATAGCACTGCAGCGCCCCTGGCGACTGCTCACCGCATGAACTCCCTCGTGCGTGTGACCCTCTGGAATGTATCCGCTTGTAAGCTTTCGCCTCACTGTCGCCACTCGCGGCAAAAAAGTACAAAATTTAATAATTCATTATATGTCCGTTTGTCATCACAAATTTACGGCATTCAAAACAAAAAAACCGATACTTTAAGAAGTAAAATGTTGGTTATTTTATTCGTTGTATTTCAAAGTATTCGATTGAGGGAAAGTATAGGTGCAAGAATGCACCGCATGTGCCCTGTTCGCATTCGACGGAGGATAGAAAGATAATGCCCGAAAAAGGAGGCACGCCCTTGACGCGCTCGAGAAAGGCGTGGCAAGCGGCTCACGGCAAGTGTGCAGATAGACAGCGGGATAGTGACAGTATTGCTAAATTGCGATAATACGTTGATAACAATACGCGGCGCTGGCGCGTTTTGTTGCGCAGTCCTCTGTGCTTGAAGCCCGGCAGCACTGTGCCGCGCAGGGTGCGCTCATGTTGTCATACGCGGCTTTATCTCGACATTTCTTTTTGCCTGCTGTTATTGCACGTTCCTTGCTATCTTCGTTCACTGACTGCCATCGAGCAAACTCGGGTAAAACTCGGGTGAACGAGAAACTCGGCGCATCCTGCATAGCACCCCAGGTTTCAACTTTACAACAAGATACGCGTGCGCGTTCTATGCAAGACACTGCGCCAAGTCAAGCGACGAGAGCGCCGACGAGCGTGCCGCGACCGCCCACTGCAGCTGCCTGCCAGTGACGTTTGCCCCGAACAGCAAAGGCCCTCCGACGCCACCTCCAATCACAGCAGCTAGACCCGCGCATCGAGCGCGGAGAGAAACTGCCCGCGATTACCGCATGGAATAATTCGCGGCAACAACGCGCTGGGTTGCTACAGTTGCGTGAAGGGTGCGTGTGGACCCAAGTGCGCAGGCAACTTCCTTGGTCTCACCGCTACAAACAGCTGCAAAAACCGCGGGGAAGTGGAGACTAAGCTCCTGCGGTGCAGTGCTTTTTTTTTTTTTGGCACCGCAGAAGAAATTCTCGTGTTCCTATCGCGCGCACTGGTTTGCGGAACGACAGCACCCATGTGCTCCCATGACCACGCAGTCGCTCTCGCGCGCGGGAGGCAGCTGTCAAAACACTCTGAACTTCCTCGAGCAGTCGGACCTCGACAGCCGGCTGCTCTTTGTGAACTAACAGTGCAGGTAATGCGTGTCCGGGTGACATACTCTCTTTTGGAGTTCACTCCAGAAGTCAACTATGGGTAAACTTGGTAATGGTAAATATTGGTAAAAGTTTATTTATTTTACTCTATCGACCTGACCGTATTACCTTTCGCCCTGCCCTATTACTCCCCTCCTCCACTCTCCCGCTGTTGACCGCCGTGCAGGTCTTAGCAGTCAAAGGTACACGGTTGCAGTGCCGTCATCAGAAATTCCCATCCCTTCTTTTTCCGTTCTTTATTTTATTTACTTGAATAAACGACCAATTATTTACTGACTTGCCAGAACTTGTCGGATGGTCGGCTACACCTCAATAAAAAACGGAGCGAGAAGTTGGCTTCACCACTGCACAGACCATAAAAGCTTTTTTTTTCCCTTTTGTTTTTATTTACGCCGTTACGAGAACCATTGAAAAGCCCATGAATGCATACACAGTTTCCTTCTTAGAAACAAAGGCGCCTTTACAATTCGACCCTTTCTTGAGCCTAATTTGCTTCTTCCCGTTGGACTACAGCCATCACGTGACATAGCACCCTTTGATGCGTGCTTTCATGCCGATATTACAGAGAGAAAAGGAGCCCAATAAACCAGGTACATCCACTAGGGCAGCGCCCACCATTGTTGTAGATCAGAGATGCGACATGAAAGAGGAGTGGCGTCACGTGACGAGTGTAGTCCAATAGTAAGGGAGCGCGAGGCGTGAGAAAAGGCGAAGAGCAAGTGCGATGTCGCCAAACGATGGTGCTACTCATTTAATGCGAGGCTTAGCATTCTCCCGAAACAGCCTGTATATTTTTTTCCCCCTCCAAGATCTGTGCTGCGGTGAAGCCAACTCCTTGCAGCGTCTTGCTCTGCACAGAAGCCGATGCGTCGCCCCGATGAGCAGCACTTCTCTGTTCGTCACGGTGGCTATTCTCAACCACTCACGCATGCGCTTTCGTGTACACCGCAGTATCCGCCTTATCTTCACACCCGTTCTTGTGCCCACACCAACATCGAGAGCCAGCGAACGAATTCAAATTTGTGAAATCAGCGCTGCGGAACATGCATGCATGCGACGCACGTTTTTTTTTAACTTGACGGAAAGTATACTTGATAGCAATCCGTTGCAGCTTATTAACAAATAAATAAAACGCTAGTAGGGGTGGGGGGTGTTTCTGTAGTAATTCTAATTTACGCATGCTGCCAAAGCAAAGTGCAGAGGAATGCTGCTCGCGCGTATGGTAGCCACCACAAGCTCGAGCGCAGGCAATCAGGCGGCGGCGGAACCACCGACACTGCGGCACCGAGTGTGAACGCGTCGTTCTCAGAGGTAACGTACAGGTGCGGACAAAAGTAATTGAAATACGGGAGCTGGTGGCCGAACTGCATCCCAATGCCCTATAGCAGTGTCACGGGAAAGGAAGATGTATGATTACGTATGTTCGCACGCTGGAATTATTATTACAAGTTCATGGACAATGCCCTCTCGCAGCCTTGAGGCTGTTGGAGAGAAATGCGATGCAGTGTGACACAGCTCCCGTGTTTTAATTATTTTTGTGCGCACCTGTACGTAACGCTGCGCTGTTTACATTTTCATCTGTTGTGATGGCGTTATCGTTCTGTTAACCGTTGTCTACTTCGTGCAGTTTGTGGTCGTATATTAGCCCGCGTACCTGTTCTTAAACATTCAGATCGGATTCAGCTTTAAAAAAAATGCCAGTGTGTGTATCTGTGTGTGTATCTATCAATCGTTTCTGATTACTCTTGTCTTTGCAATAAACAATCGTCTGTCATTGCCCTATCTGTCATTGATATGCTCAGTAAAATGGAACCCATAGAATGCAAGCTGGCAGCTGTTGATTGCAACGCAGCGAAAAGAGTAACAGAGCAGTAGGAAAGGGTAAAGAAGGGAACGTTGGGGGTAAGGCTAAAAAAGAAAATGGTCAGAAAATTGTTAACTACGTGTGAGAGCATGCGTTGGCTTCAGCGCTAAATACAGGCGGTTCAACGAACACTTTCAAAACTTGCAAGAAAGATTTCCTGCGGCATATAGCAATAGGCGAACCCGTAAAATAGCGGGGGATTGTGGGATGCGCCGTCTGCTAGCTGCTTCCGGTTCGAGTCAGCGCAGCCGCCGCCACCGCTTCGCCGTTGAATTCCATTGATGCGCTTGCAGTCCGTTCTTCTTTCTGGGGTTTTAAGTTCCATAACCAGTTCTGATTATGAGGCATGCCGTAGTGGAGGGCTCCGGATTAATTTTGACCACTTGGGGTTTTTAGCATGTACTACAACGCAAGCACAGGGGCGTTTTCGCATTTCGCCTCCATCAAAATGCGGCCCCCGCGGCCGGCATTCGATCCCGCGAGCTCGTGCTCAGCAGCGCAACGCCTTAGCTGACTGAGTCACTTGCGCTTGCAGTCCGGCTTTGTCCCACTCGAAGATTACCCGGTTGCAGGTGCCTAGCAAAACCATGGTCGGGTGTTCAGCCGTTGGCTGCTCAAATTCAAGAGTTAAAGGTGAACGCATGTAACTACTGCCTTGCAGCAACCTTTGCTGAGTCAGCTGTGCAGAAGCATCAAAGGAATGGCTGCCACTTCTAAAACTGGAACAAGGCAGAGATCATCCGCGAACAAAAAGAGTATGAACGTATAGTGCCACTTATCAGGCGGCGATTAGCTGTGTAAGGGCCAACACGGAATGATTCCCCAAGGATATTTCTTTCTCTAACATTGACTCAGGCAACCAGAACTATGTCAGTACTCGCATGCATATATAGAGGTAGTATGACACGAGGTTTTACGGCGAGAATTTAAGCGGGACAAAGCGAGATACATACATAATACTCGTAACCAACTAGCCCTCCTTAGCTCCTTCAGCACAGATAGAGATAGACAGCACAATGCGCAGCCGTAATATGACGGCGATACGGCCCTTGTTTACAAAAAAAGCGAGAACGTCTAACTACGTGTCACTTCAAATGAACCTAGAGTTTCGACCGAGAAATGCCGTTGACAACGCGCAAAATTATCGTTTTCGGCGCTTGTTGCGCCGTCATACCGACGATATCGGTTTTTAGCTACGATCGCAGAGCAGCACGCATCGCTGTAGCCATCGCCTCAGCACCCGATTTTCTAAGTAATGCTTCTATACGCTTGATAAGTTATCGGATAACGATAATGCCACGTACACACTAGCGGCACAACGCGCGCGGCGCGCCGCCGCCGGCAAGACGCGCGCCGCGAAAGCAGCCGCGAAACAGGTTTTTCTTGCCGCGGCAGAGATCGCCCCTGGACCGATTTTTTGCAGTTTGCCGCGTGCCGCGGATGAAGGAGACCACTGAGAGCAACCCGCTTCCGTGACGTGCGCGCGGAAAACTGGTGACATGCGGACCCGCCCGACCGCTTGTTTCGTACTCGTGTCCGCTGTTAGCAGGAAACTCGTTTCGCACTATCATCTGCACGCGTCAGCTCCCGGACCGAGCTGACGGATAGTTCGAGAAGGGGGGAGAGAGTCTAGTCTGTCACGTGATTGCCGCAGCGGCGCGCCGCCGGTTGGTGTGGCCGCCCTGCCGCTGCTGCGTTTTGCCGCCGGCGGCGCGCCGCGCGCGTTTTGCCGCTAGTGTGTACGTGCCATAACTTTCTCATCTGTCTGACTGACCCGCAGGCAGAACAGTCAGTGACGGTGCGTCCAAGCAACGGCAAATGTCGTAGAGCTAAACCTGGCAGAAACAAAAAAGGCCGCCGAAACGAAAACCAGAGTTCGTTTATGAATAAAAGCGCATCCTTGTCTTTCTTGGCACGTCATCGTTGCGCCCAGAGTGAACTGAAACCTAGAAATCAGCTGCATGAATGGTACGACATTGCTGGTCGACAAAGCAGACGGAAAGCTTCGCACGACTGACAGTTGAAACCGCGTAGAAAAACACGTGCGCCGGGCATGCCGCGTCGTCCGTCGAAACGGAAGCTTCTAGCAGGCGGCGCGCCCCAGAATTCCCTGCGATTGCTCGTTTTACGGGTCACCTATTCTCGTTCACGAGCTGATTTACTCGAAGGGGCGGACATTACTGGCACAAAAAAATTGAAATGCATTATTGACTAATTACCATAAATTCACTAATTAGGTTTCTAACTAATTACCTTGCGGTACATATTGCAATTGAAAAATTTTAGCGGTCAGAGCGAAATGCGGCAAACGGCAGTTTGTTGTATAAACCTGCCGCTACATGCGCTCAGTAGCCGCATCACGCTCCCCCTGCTGGTTGGCGCGCTATTTCAAAAGTTCGGTTTCTTTTTGAACACACCGTATATCTGTATACAGGGTGTCCCAGCTAAATGTAGCCAATGTTTTAAAAACGACGGAGTGTGCTAGGAAGCTCAAACCAACTCAGTGGTGTTGATGTTCGCGTGTCCTGGTCTGTGGCATTCTTTTCGTTTTGAAAACTCAATTAGTATAAACTAATTGCCTAACTTTTTCAATATTGCCTTCACTAAGAAAGTGCCAATACGAAAATTGTAGATCACATTTAAAAATGGCTGACTGAAGTGTTTGCAACTAAGTACCGTTAATGGTGCTTCTTGTAAATTACCTTTAAACAAAGTCCGCGGAATTCAAAAACAAGTGCGTGATAGCGCTCTATTTCAGCGCTCCCAGACGACCGATCAAGAAACGAAATCCGCTTGTCTCTGCAGTGCTGTCCGGGACGGGCTCGGCGTTTCCGGTGGCCGCAAGCTATGCGCCACGAACTGCTGACGCATCATGAAAAGCAAGCGGGCGCCCAGAGTGAGTGGCGGTGGTGAAGGTTTGTCGCGCTTCGACGTGACGTGGCATAAACATATCATTCGCTCCACTTGCGGAATGAAGCTCGAATGCGCAGGAAAAAAAAAAGAAAAAATCAAAAGAAAAAAAAATCTCGGGTTTGAGTAACTGCTGACCGCAGAACTGTAATCGGGAAGGAAAATGCAATTGTCATGTTCTTCTATTCGTTCGCGATCGTATCTTACTAGCGAGAATTGCTGGCGCGTACCTTGCGGCCTCTGGAAACACCAAGCCCGTCCAGGAACCGCTGTAGAGATAAGCGGACTTCATTTCTTGATCGGTCGTCTGGGAGCGCTGAAATAGGGCGCTATCACGCACTTGTTTTTGAATTTCGCGGGATGTCTTTAAAGGCAATTACAAGAAACTCCATCAATGATACTTAGTTGTAAACACTTCAGTGGGCCATTCTTAAATGTGATCTATAACTTTCATATTGGCGCTTTCTTAGTGAAGGCAATATTTCAAAAGTTAGGCAATTAGTTTATACTAATTAATTGAGTTTTCAAAACGAAAAAAATGACACAGACTAGGACAGGCGAACCTCAACACCACTGAGTTGGTTTGGGCTTCCTAGCACACTCCGTCGTTTTTAAAACATTGGCTACATTTAGCTAGGACATCCTGTATATATTTGATGCATATATTTGGTGCATAGTTCTGCATATTTTTGATGGCAGCATATTTTTGATACATGCTCAAAACCACGCAGAAGCCCCAATGATTTTCAAATTGTTTGCCCGGTCAAAAGGTGTGATGGCTATGATTGTCCGGTAAGCTGCCCTGTTAGCGTTGGGGTGTTTTGTCGGGTGTGAACTGCGCATGCGTGGGCCTTTCCGCGCGTTTAAGGCCTGTACACGCAAGACGACAATGGATGGTGAGAGAAGATTCGCATTTTTGCCCATGGTCGTCGAGCTGTCTAGCAAGCCATCGTCCGCGCTAAACGGGACCGCCTCCCGCATCGTCCCGTTGCCACAGCGCCGATAAAATGTCGTAGGCGATCGGTGCGGGGACCGCTCGCCAGCTGAACAGATGTTCTTGATGGTTATAGACTCTTCGCAAGTAGAGCCACCAGTTGAAAATAGCTCGTTGCTATTGCGACGTTACACAAACACCATCCAGGAGTTAGCGCATATCCGCAGTAGAACCGGATCCCGCAAGCAGCACTTGGCGCGAGAGCCCCGAGGCTCAACCACAAGCCTCTCGTCGGCGCCCAGGAAGCCGCGTACTGGGACGTTGCCGTGGCGTCCGAGACTATGACAAGTATCTCGGTGTCGTACCAGGACACGAACACTCCCCCAAATGAAGGCCTCCTGAACTCGGCGCTTGCTCTTGTGGCGGTGGCGCCGTAAGTAGTCAGCTGCCACGCTCCTCGTGACTGGTAATACTCGGCCAGATCGGTCACGCGTTCGGGGCTCGCACCGTCGACGTGCAGGAGGATGGCGACACAATCCCTGCCACGGAGAGGCTCAACAGAGGACGTGTTGACGGCGGTCCACAAGGCAGATTGGTTGTCTTGGCTCGTTTGGACGTACAAGACTACCGGTACGCGGTCGTCTGGTTGACCCGTGACAAATTCGAGAACTCTGTCGTGCAGCAGCTAAGTGTCGGATTCTGCTCGTTCCGAGGAGCGGGACAGCCGCTTGCGCACAACAAGTAGGAAGGGAGTTCGGGTATAGTCCCGGTAGACAACGTGGGCTTGCACAAAGCATGGTATCCATGAATTATATTGCCCCGAGCGCAGTGATTCGTATAATGGGCTTCGACAAAGAACTGCACAATACGTAAAAAAAAAGATACGAAAATTGAGCACGTGTGCTGAGCTATCGTAATTTTTAAACACTTCGAAGCGTTTTGAACACTTTCCTACACATTCTATCAAGTGCTGCAGGCGAAATGGTGGCAGCGAATTACTCCATTGGTACGTTTTCTCTCGCACGTGATCGCATACAATTTATCTGGCTGTTTATTAATGGAGAATATGTGTCCCGCATCACACCATAGAAATTATGTGCATTGCACCCCCAGCTTTGAGTAATGCTGCGAAGTGTGGCATATGCACTCTCGTGAGCAAATATGTATCGACAAGGGAGTCGCCGATAAAGCCAATTTCCTTTTCCCGAAATTAATGTAACTTCAAATGGAAGACTTCAGTCGAAACTTGACATTGCAAGCTTTCCAGTGCACTCGTCAATTTCAGTTGGCGGGTTTGAATCACGAATAAGTTCAGTTTTTTTTCGGCGAGCCTGTGGTCCGTATACCTTTGATCACGGGTGTACGTGTGTCGTAAGCAATATTTTTGCGAGGATCAAATTCTCGCTACATGAATACGCTGCGTGCCGGCGATATGAACCGGCAGATGTTCGACGCGATATTGCGAGAGATATACAAGGCAAGCGCGATTACCCAACCTGAGCATACGAACGTGTCGATGAATCTGCTACTGTTGAGGACGATAAATGCGCGCGATAGCGCAAACGTAATACGCGCAGAACAGACGGCGAGATGAGACCGTAGATACGCCGGTCCACCTTGGCAAAAGCCGAGCATGCGCAGTGTGCGCAGTCCCACGGATAGTCGACAGAACGGTATCGAGAGCTGCCTGCGGAAGCCACGGCTGCAAGCGAGGTGAGCCGAACGGAAATTTTTCTTCCATTAATTTTCTTGGGAAGTCAGTGAAATGGTACTTTCTTAACACGTAGATACACTGGTGAGAACAAGGAATGCGTTACATGTTGCTGAGGAATGCCGAAGAAGGCTTCGCTTTGTGCGTTTCTTGCCGAATTCTGGCGCCAAATATTGCTGTGCCGTGTAATCCTGACGTGTATATCTCTCTAGCTAAAACGCACAGTCGTTAGTGCACTACTTTCAATTAGACGCTCTGATAGGAAGCAGGGGGAATGAAATAGGTTTGATTGGCTACTTGAAATGTTTGCTTCCAAACAGTGCAATGCACGTGCAAGCCTCCCTTTTGAAGTAGGGGCAAAGATATAGGTTGAGATTTAGCGAGGGCAGAACTGTTGTGTGCGCTTCCATGATTGGTAACACATCAGTAGCTCTAGCGACCGCTGATGCACGCCATTCTACGCTTCAGTTGTGAGTACCACGATTTGCCGCAAATACTTTACGTAAAAAATTACGTAGTCAGGTACAAGCATAATATCTTAAATGGGGTCGCAACCTTAACGTTCTCCTGGTACCGCGGTAGTCACATAACTGTTTAAAACGTCCATTTGACATCGTCATCTTATATTGAACAAATCTGTTTAGACGGCAGGACTAGGCCTGCCGCTTCAATGCACAGTTTCGGTCAATGCCAACTTTGAATCCACGTAAGGTATGCTAGCTAATAAATAACACTGGTAAACCAATTTAACTTTCTTTTAATTCACTAGTTTGTCTGCTGTCTTCGTGGTCAGCGACATACCAACAGCGAAATGCTGAAGGTGCACTTTACGGTCCGGTTGGACCGACTTAGAATCCTTATACGCTAAAGAAATCCAGATGGTCAAAATTTCCAGTCAGTCCTCCCTCCTGATATACGGCGTGTCTCATAATGATCGTGGTTTTGGCATGTAAAACCGCCGAACTTAAGTTAGAGCCCTTCTTGTAAGCGAATCTTACGATTTCGCATAAAACACCAGGAACAAAAAATAAGATAGGGAAGTATTCGAGTCTGTAAAACTCAGTTTTAGGCGCCGTATCAGTTGCATCTAACGCTCGCAACGGGGCTAAAAAAAAAAAATGCGCAGAACTGATTGCATGAAGTCGGCTTTCCATGAAGCCCGACCCTTCGCGTTTAGTTCGGGACCGTCAATAGCTGAATGCAACAGGAATTCTGGATGACGTTATCTTTTCCAAGTGTTGGTGCAGATGCGAGCTTATGTACCAGACCAAGCCGGCGCCAAGGTGTGCTATACAATGAGGTGGCACTTTTTCTATCATACTGCGACAGCGAAGCAGTTTTTGCGAGTATGGAAGCGCTTGATAATGTTATATCGCCGCCTTCGCGGTGTCCTAAGAGAACTAAATCGACTTCTCCCTTGCGTAAACTGCGTGACGTCACGGGCCGTGCGCAAAGCGAAGTGCGAGACGTGTGGAAATAGCCGATGGGCGAAACGTTTACCTCGTGTCATGGCTACCATGGCATAAGCTGCGATGGATTTTGTCTGATTAGCTGCCAGAAGCTGCTCGTCAGCGGTATGTCGAAAAGCTCTTCGTCAGCGGCAAGCAGTTTCCTGATCCTTTCTTTATGGATGGCTGGAAAAACGATCCGAAGTGAAGGCCGACGTGCGATTCTGCGACATATATCGGGTGTCTCAGCGGACGCTATCAAAAATGTTTATGCGAAAGCATTACATGTCCCATAAGGCAGAAATGCCGGCGCTGTCCGCCACATGTGGTACCAAAAATTAATGTGACGTCATCAGCGTCTTGTATGACGTCAGTAGTAATACAGAAGATACTAAATGATATAACAACGTTGATTAGTTGTAATCATAGGTAATTAATGTGAATTTAAGTGAAATAAGCTGAATTATGTTGAATTAAGGTGGATTACTGTGAAGTAATGCGAATTAAAGTTAGAACATGTCATAGTAAGGTGACTTAAGATGGAGTACACTGAATTAAGTTGAAGCAAAGTGAATTAAGGTGGAATAAGGTGGATTAAGGTTGCTACCAATTAGAGCAAAGTGGAATAAGGTGGATTATGGTAGAGTTTTAATTAAAGGTGATAACTTAGAGAAGTCAGAATGCTTTCGCATTCAAATCACGTGAGGGTACTTAAGTGACTGGTAATTTTTCAAAAAAAAAATGCCTGTAGCTGATAGCACAACTTTCGTCCATGAGCTGGTCTACTCGAAGAAGCGGACATTACCTGTACAAAAAATTGAAATTCATAACCGACTAAATAACAAAAATTACTCATTAAATTTCTAACTAATTACCTTATGGCACATATTGCAATTGGCAAATTCTAGCCGGGGAGTTCGCAAGGCGGATCCACTTCGAAGGGATTCTCAGGATGACATCAGTTTCGTGCGTGCGCGAACTCCCGCGTCCTTCCTCGCCCCCCCCCCCCCCCTTCCTCTCTCTACGTCATCTTTCTATCCCCTCTTTCCCGTCCCCCAGAGTAGGGTAGCCAACCAGATGCATTTCTGGTTAACATTCCTGCCTTCTTTCTCTCCTCCTCCTCCTCCACATCAGTTTCGCGATATTAATTCCCCAACTTAGCGGATGTAATGCATTGGCGTTCCGAGTTACTTTTGTGCTTCGAAGCATTAAACGACGGTTTCTAAAGAAAGTAAGTGGAACGACAGTTCACTTTTACCGCGAGTTTGACTGCGCTTATCTCGTAAATGCTGTCATCCACACAATTTTTTTAAAGTGGATATGTTTTGCAGTCCCACGTGCTAGAATTTGTAATTGTAATATGTCGCACAAGGTAATTAGTTAAAACTTAATTATTAAATTTGTTCATTATGCATTTTAATGTTTTCTGCTAATATCCGCCTCTTCGAATAGACCAACCCATGGACTAGAATTGTACTATCTACCAGAGGCAATAAAAAAAAAAAATTGTGTTCGCTGAAACACCCTGTGTTTTACCTCGTGACATGAAACCGCACTGCTCGCTTTAGGCCTTGCCATGGAGGGACATGATCGGGCATGTGCCGTTGCGCTCATTGAAACTTTGAGGGAGCAGATGATTGACATTTACGATCGCGATCAAGAAGCTCGATCACGATTGAATGGATCCGGATCGAGCAAAATCGCGATCGAAAGTGCCCGTGCGACATCAGTCGATGTGGCAGGAGGTTTAAATGCTTGTTCGCAGCAGTAGCAATGTGCTGTTCCCACCGTTCACGCTGCTCTAATACAATATGTCAAGTAGAGAGCTGCCTACTTGCCATGCGCTGTATTTTTCGATGACGTAAACGCGAACGTGACCGCATTTGTCCACGTGGTTGCCTCCTGTGTTCGCGCTCTAATTTAACATCGTCCAGCATAAAACCAGCAGGACACTGCCAAAGCAGCCGCTTAGTTCGAATTTCCTAGAAAAGCGCAAGTGAACTGCTCAGATTTTGTTGGTTTCTGGCGGCTGCCATTTATCGCGGCGTATTGCCAGCACCCACGTTTGTCGCTGCTTGTCGCATCTCGGGAAACGGAAAAAGCCGATCCCACTGCCTTTTTTTCGTGCGATTTACGCATCAAACCGCGCAACAACTGCGCCGGCATGACGATCCTGCTCTGCGGACGCGCACAAAGCCCTAAAATAAAGAAACGACACCCCAATACACCAATCTGTCATAGCATGATAAGGTGCGTGCGGCGTGCTTTTTGCCCACCAAACACTTCAGCGTTTACCCGAAGACCACGTGACTGACTCGTCGTGACGCAGGCCGGGAGAGGTCTTTTATTCACCGAGTTCTTATTTAAAAGAAAGCTGAGGCACATTTAAAAGACGTGAACTTCAGGCGAATTGTTATAGGTGTTCAGTCTCCGAATGCGAAAAAATTGCTGTTTAACGGGCCACAGAGGCTTAAGTTGAGTAAAACGAGCAGCAGTGGTCGCGTGATATGGCGCGGAGGGGATGGCGTTATGTGATTGGCGCATACAATCGTGACGTCATCGGGGGTGTGGCCAAGGCGCATAATTCGAATGTGAGGCTCAACTTACTGGGCTGTGCCCTTCGCGATCAGAAATGCTGCACGTTGTGCCGTTAAAGTGGAGTTTATATTTTGTCTGGAGCTTCTCTGTCCTGCGTGCGTACTGGAATTATTCAACTGTGAAAGCGGTTGTAGTAGCTTGGCAACCACAGTGCAGTGAAGCATGGTGCAAGGATGCGTGTAGCACTGGGCCAATTCCATCCTTCGGAAACGCCGATTGCTGCTACTTTATTTAGTCTTAACGTTAGCCATGTCTGTTCTTCGGGACCAAATTTGGCGCCAGATGGTTACAGTGAGACGTAGCCGAGTTTTCCACTGTTCACGACAATTCGTAGCATGCCAATTCCTCTAGTGTGCGTGTGCTTTCAAGTGAACGTATTTTATTTTCAAATGCTTTTGTACTCGTTCCCATTTTAAGAACATGAAACAAACAAGACGCTAGGGTTCAATGAGTCGTATTTTCTTTCGAATTAATCAGGTTCTCTTTGCAGCTCTGTGTCAGGAAGCATGTTGCCATAGTGAAACTGCTGCGTCTGTGTTTCTTGGCCGTTGCCGCGTTCGCGTGATGCGAACACTGGGTGGACGGACAGGCGGGCCAAGTTCGGCTTCCCAGCAGGCAAGGTGAACACAAACCAAGTTGCTACTTTCGAAGTTAAGTAGTTACGTTCACCTAACTTTACTTGTAGCAGTGATTCGATATGTGCCTTCGGGTGATTTTTGCTGGAAAGCGCTTTTTTTTTTCCTGCTCGCAATGTGGGCGTATCAACGGTTAGACAAATGAATTACAGCTTTCCAGTTCAGTGCAGAACGCCACTGAAGTTGATGTCAGTACAATGAAAAAATAACTTTTCGTTCCTTATTCTGAAATGCAATTCAAAACTTGTTCAAAGTGCATTCAAAGAGTATTGCAGGCAGCTTTACGTTTGCCAATGTATGGCCCTGTTTTCTTTCTTTTCTATTGTGGCACCATTGGTGGCAAAAATGACGAATGAGGGATACTCCAAGAACAAAAATATATCTAGATCCAATGCACATGTCCGAATTTATTTGATGCGAAGCTTTATATTTAAATGTACACATGGCCGTCAGTTCTACTGCATTTAATTATAAAGCTTCATCAATGCAGTGACTTGATTCCTGTGCAGCGTGTAAATTCATGAATATTTATGCACAGCAAATGTTACAACCTTCACCTCATACAATATTTATATTTGTGCACTACACCGCTCAGAAGCTATTCAGAAATGCAAACACCAAATCGGGCGGAGGGTCTGTGTCATACGTCTGCGTAGCAATGTCACGAGGTCGAATGCGACGTGTGATGCCTGTCAATGGAACAATGCTGATGACGGGTGTGTGCGCTGAGAAGTAGGACACATTTGTAATCACGGGAAATCTGGACACAGTACGGCACCTGTAATCTGGAGAAGGTGCAGTACGGCAGCTTTGTGTGTTAGTCACAGAGGGCGATGTGCCCTCAGTTGTTACGACTTCGTGCCTTGTTGCTTATGTCTTACATTATCTAAATAGCGATCTTATCATTATGGGAATTAAAGAAGAGCTTCTTTGGCGTTCGTCAACACACTAGGTAAAATTTTTTGAACAATCGGGTTTACGGTGCCCATGCTGCATTACTTGTGAGACTAGTTTGTGATATAACGTTCTGTTTCTGCCCATGCCTGTTTTCTTTGTGGACGATCCTTCAAACTTCGTGTGCAATATATACCTTTCGTCTTCTGTTCGCTTCCGTTTGTGGCTTTCGGGAACTCTGTTTACACTTGTCTCGTCATGTCATTATTTAAAAGGTAATTGTGGACCGCAATTAATTTTGTTAAATTCAATTGTGAACCTGTAAAAATAATCAGTCAATTAATTAATCAAGCAATAGTTTATTTGCCGTGCTCAGGAACAACCATGAGGTCTGACTGCTGGCGCACGCATACATTACATAGCGAAAAAAGATACAGCAGGGGTAACTAAGTGACATGAACACGGAATAAAAAGAACAATATTAAAAAGAAGAGTCTACATACAGCAAGGCGCAAGGGGAATATAAAAGGGGGAGAAGGGCAGTTTAATATGTGAAACTATGACGCAACGATGCAAAGTTCGGGAAAGAACAATGATAGCGAGTTATGAAAAATAACTAGGTAATAAAAATAACCGCTGTGAACACCCTGTATTGTGTGGACGTCTGAGTGTGGGTAATGACAGGCAGGAACATAGAAAGGTCTATATTATCTGGTGATCTTGCGTGGAATACGAAACATCATCAGCTGAGGAGTTCGGGGCAGGTGAGGATGCCGTGAAGGAGTTTGAAAAGAAACTGAAAGGGTAAGCGCGATTGTGTCGGCAGCGAAGTAAGGGCAATAACAATAATCCAACACTTCTAGAACAATGCTCAGTATCCGGGTGAGCAAAGTGGTGATGATATATGCTTAAAGGTTTTTCTGGACCCGATCTGTAATGTCGCTGTTGGAACTAGAAATGCCATTTCAGACGACCGATGCATATTCGAGTTGAGGAAGATAGATGGTTGTGTACAACTTGCGGAATGGTGTAGGAGGATTGAATTCACTCGATAGACTGAAGAAAGAGCCAAGAGAGCGTAAACTCCGCATTCCAACGCGTTTAGTGTGAGCTGAAAAGTGTAAGGGTGTTTCAAGAAGTACACCAAGATCATCATTGATCTCGGAGAGCTTACAAACGGTACATAATAATAATAATAAAAAGGAAATGCTTGCTGATTTGCGTGTGAAAGTCATTACGTTGGAATTAGCAGTATTCAAGGTGAGGTTATTATCTTTGCACCATTCAGAAAGAGAAAACAGGTCAGACTGTAGGATGCGACAGTTATCAACAGTATGAATTTCCTTTAAAATCTTGATGTCATCGGCATATAGAAGGAATGAAGAATTCCGATCAGCGGAAATAACATGATTAACAAAATTAAAAAGGAGTGGTCCTAATACTGATCCTTAAGGGTCGCCGCTAATTACCATTTAAAACGACTACGTTTGGCCATTGACGTTAATGTAACATAATCTGCTATGTCAGTTTAAACGAGCAATCTGTGTATATTATTTTTCATGTTTTTCAGTTTCTCGGTCTTTTTTGTTAGATATAAGTAGGTAACGAATAATTGTATTCTTTTTCTACAATTAGGGTAACGTTTGTACGACACCTTGTTAGTACGAGATAGTGGTCGGTACTCGGAGGAACCCACGCGTGCGTTGTTCTGAGTGCGAGATTTCTACACGTTGGAAGAAACGCGGTTTGAGTCGGTACGCGGTGCAAATAGGGCAGTAATGATCTCATGGGTAATTAATTTTCTAAACTATCCACAACTGTAACGTCGCTCTAGCGTAATAAAAATGCTACTATAGGCGAGTTAGGTTAATTTGGTTAAATTTATGTTTAAGTTGTGGAACTCTGCGTATAGAATAAAGGATACGTTGGCCACTACAAAGTTAAGGCTCCTCTTGCCGAGACAATGATTACAGTCAAGTCTCACGAACACCGACGCGGACGAGCCCACAATTAAACGGCACATTGGCAGGATTGATAAGATCGGGTAACCGCGCGAATGAAGAAATTGTGGCTGGCACGCAAGCGAGACCCATGAGCCTGACTTCTTCTCTTTTTTTTTATTTTGTCAGGTAGAACCGCGGGACCGCTATAGGTTCGAGCGCACTCTTCTGATAACGCTGACGGAAAGAATCGCGTGGCCAGGCGTAACCTCGTTGTCTTCGAGAAAGTTCGAGAACCGTATCGTAGCCGCTTCGGAAGCGCGACGAGGGCGCAGAAAATTGTGAGCGACTCAGTATTGTGGCGCGGCCGAAAAAGTTGCTCTTTGCGGATGCCTAACGTCCTAGTGTGAACTATAGGTAACAAGACGGCGTCACGGAAACGTTGTAGAGAACGACCTTCCTCAAGAGCAACCAGCCGGCAAGTGCCTCCAAGGTGCGTCGTCATTGTTCGAGCATGCCTCTTAAAGCGCGCAAGAAAAATGGTGTTTCGAGAAATTTACTCGAATAGGGGCTGAACTTAATTGCAGTTATCCGGCCAACCTAACGCTTAGCAAGATTGTGGTTAGTGGGGAGTCCTTGAATATGGTATAAGACCCATTGATTGCTGCGTAGAGAGCGCAAGCAGCTTGCTAGGGCAAAACAAATCAAGCGCTGCCGCCCAGGAAGAGCAACGTGCGCAATCTTGCACATCTATATACGTGGTCGCTCTTGAACCTTTGTTCACAATATCAAAACCAGCAAGAGTCCGTCAAGCGTCGTCCACAAACACGATGCAGAACTACCTGCTCACGCGCTGTGCACAGCTATGAGTTGGTCTGTCTTATACTTACGGCGCAAAACTGAAAACAGGCGCCGGCAAGACGAAGAACACTGACAGCTCTGAAGTTTTATTTGACTAGCATGTAAGAACGCATGTGTTCTTTTTTCACGCAATTATGCCGGCAGTCTGTAGAGCCGAGCGAGCCACATATATTCGGAGTGCAGAATCTCACAGAAAACAAAGACGGCAGGCAGCGCTGTCCGTGTTGTCTCGCTTCCAGCTGTGTTCCGCTTCCCGCGATATAGCAACGTTCATGGACACCTAAAAGGCGTTAACAATTACACACAACTTAATTAACTCTTGCGGGAAAAGTAGTGCATCATTAGCGCCAGATTAAAAGACCTTCAGTCGCCGTTCCGCTTCCAAACGGACAAAGTGAGCACAATCCTTGCTGTTGCTTTCGACGTGAAGTAATTGCGCTCAGTGAACTTGTTCTGTAGCACCTATGCGACATGTGTCTTCCGCTGTGAAACGATTTCTTTTTGCTGCTCGCGAAATGGCGTAACGACCTTTATGCAAAAGCACTAGAGTTGCCTCTTCAGTGCAGGAGGAGGAATAAACTTTTATTAGAGAACCGGGACTTCATCATGGCCGGGCCTAAGCCTCCCATGAAGATCGCTTTCGTCGAGGGCTTGCCTCACCGCCGCCTCACGGGCCTGCTGGGTCACCCAGGTTTGGTCGTCAAGTCGCTGAACTTGATGTAGGTGCGTGGAAAACATAACCTGTTCTTTCCTTATTCCTAAACGCAATTCAAAACTTTCTGAAAATGCATTCAAGGACTATTGCAGGCAGCTTCCGTTTGCGGACGTTTTGCCATGTTTTTGCTGGTTTCTATCGTGGCCTATTTTCTGCTTGATTGCTATGTTTTTTTCCGCTGTGTTAATACTATTTGACGTCAACTTTTCCAGAATGATTCATTTGCTGGGAGCGGTGGCTATGTTGTTGTGCTTCGCTTGCTTTTGCATATTTTTCGTTCACTGTCCATCATTTACTGTCCACCGGTCCATTAATGTCTCTACAGAAAACACCGAGGCTAACCTTCGCGTTTTAGTAAGCGTTGCTGTATACGGGACTATGTAGGTGTGAATAACTATCATCAGGCCGCGGACGGTTAGTGGTTCGGGAGCAACAGCTGGCGGCGATCGCTTCTGGGCCGATCGCTTTCGGAGGCGATCGCTTTCGGAGATGATCACTTTCGGAGGCGATCACACCGAGCGTTTCTGGCTCTGTTCAAAGCTCGCTATCTAACAGTGTACACAGTAGAAGGTCAAGGTTTCCTGTCTCATCTTTCACCGTGCTTCTCACATACATGTGCGATGTCCTTTCTATTTTGTTTTTCGTCGGTGCTGAGAACGAACGGCAGGAGATCGACATGTTCCTGTCATGCACTCATCTGTCGGGCAAAGGCGATGCTTGGCCTTTCGTGCGTCATCATCAGGTCTACCATGGGAGGCAGTCTGGTGGCCTACTGTACGAGCCAGGCCAGCAAGGTGAGCGCATCGGAGACGTGATATGTCGCGTCGTAATCTTTCCATTGCCTTTCGCTCTGCCAAGGTAATTGCCTATAAAACGATTTCACGCACACTAAACTGTATGAATTAAGGTTAATCGTTTTATTGGTCGCATAAGCTGCTGCACACATTCGCTTACTAAATTAACAAGCACGTTGTCACGCGTGCACACGCAAACACGAACACATCTCATTCGACGGCCGCGGACGCTTGCTGTTGTACCTTCTAATTATTGTAATTAGCATTCCTTCTCAACTTCACTTAGTTTGCGGTATGTTTGCCTCTCTATCTGTTTGTTTATCCGAATCTAACCTGTTCCACGCCAGCTTGCGTGGCGGGTAGTCCGTGGTCTAATGGTTAAAACATCGGCTGCTGAGCTGAGTGACGAGGGTTCAAAACCAACCTTCGGACCAACTTGAGGAACTGGTTATGTGATGGTATGCGCTGCTCGTGAATGAACTTGTTTCACGCCGTTCTCGGTCAATGGTCTGCTAATGAGTGAACCTCTTTTACATCAACTTTGGTTACTAGCTACGTGCCATATTACCCGCCGTGATGTCGTAGTGACTTCGACATTTTACTACTAAGCCCGAAGGCAGGCGTGGGATCAAATCCCGGCCGCGGTGGGCGCCTTTTCAGTGGGGTCGAAATGCAAAAAACACCGGTGTACCGTGCCTTGGGTGCCCATTCAAGAACCCTTGGTGGTCGAAATTATTCTGCAGTGCCCCACTACCGCGCGCCTCCCAATACTATCGTGGTTTTGGCACGTAAAAGCCCAACATTTTATTGTTTTATGTGCCATTAGGTACGTACTGCCCTTCAGGCAATCATTGACGCAAACTTGGGTAACTCTGTATGTGCCACTGGGTATCCGTCTAATTTCAATCAACCCATTTCACGCCAACTGGTGCACTGGGCTGTTCTAACTGCCCGGTCTCTTGCTGCCTGGCCTGGGGAATTGGTGGCCAGGCCTTCTAGCACGATGGTGCCTGCCAGCCTTCCCTGCGGATCTGGTGGTCAGCTTTTAAGGTAAAAGCCTAAGATGGCGCATGGGTCGAAAAATTTGTTGTCTGGCGTCATGGCACCGAATGTCCTGGTGCCATTATGCCACATGGTGCCACCATGCGTTGGTGCCACCATAGTGCCACCAACAAAGTTCATGGGTTCGAGTGCCTTAATTAACTCTACTTAAATAAAGAGTTAACCTCAAGGGTTACTTTAATGAGAGGCGCTCGAACGCACGATCTTTGGTGGGAGTCAAACACACGACCTTTGGCGTTACTGAAGGCAAAGTTAATTAAGGCACAGTTAATTAGCATAGAGTTAATTAAGACACTCGAACCCACGACCTTTGCTGGGAGTCGCACCACCTTTTGTGGGAGAAAACAAGTAATAGGAAGTAACAACGCATTCCAATGAGAATGTTAAGTAATTTAATGAATATCTCGTGAGCGAACAGGCTTTCGGGGGCCTCCACCTCTTTAGCCGCATGCTACAGCGACTGTCAACTTTTCTTGCAGTCTGGTGTCTCGATGAGCCTCCACCTCACTACGTGCTACGGATCTGGCGTCCAGCTTATCTTGCGACCTGGTATCTCGAAAGCCGGCCCTGATGACCTGGTGTCCAGCTGTTCTAGCTGCGTGTCATCTTTCTGCGCGCCCCGTAGGCCTGATGGCCAGCTGTTCTTGTGTCCTCCTCGGCAGCTGATCAGAAGATCGCGCATGCGTTAAGGAATCACAGGTGACATAAAGTTTTTATCTACCAATTATATGTTACGGAAAGGAAGAAGCGTACTAGTATTTACAAATGGGTTTTAATGGCTGCGTAGAAAAGCGAAATCTAGAATCTTCTTCGTCGTCTCAGAGCACCAACAATGTCCTCTTCTTTCCATATTACTTACTGTGACATTACCCCCGTCGGAAGAAGCACCTTACTGGTGCGACTCACTGGTGCGACTCACCAGAAGCTATACAGAAATGCAAACACAAATCATGCGGATCGATGCACATTGTGAGAGGTCTTCGTCGCGTTGTCAGGAGGACGAAGGTGATGTGTAATGGTTGTCGAGAGAAGAATGGTGATGACAAGTGTATGTCATAGATAAGTAGGGCACATTTCCAATCATACGAATTCGGAAGATATCTGGGTAAATTGCAATCTTGAGAAAGCGCGGTTCGAGCTTTGCGTAGACGGTAACTGAGGGCTATGCATCCTCTGCTGTGTCTCAGAGTATCTTAGGAGCGATTGTATCTTTATGGAAAAGAACGTCTTCGGCGTATGTCAACGCACAGGTTTAAAATCAGAAAAAATCGCGTCTGCCTTGGTTATGCTGCATTATTAGTGAGACCAGCATATCGTATAACGGCCTCTTTCTACCCGTGGCATTTTTTATTTTTTATTTTGTGGGGTTCCATGAAAGTTTTGTTTGTGTGCAACACGTACCTTCTTTTTTTTTTTTCGCTTCGGGTTTCAGCTTCGGGGAACTCTGTTTTCACATTTATTGTCCCGTTGAACTTTAGGAGGTAATTGTGGACCCCACTTACTGTGTTACATGTTGTTAACAACCAAATAATAATAATAATAATAATAATAATAATAATAATAATAATAATAATAATAATAATAATAATAATAATAATAATAATAATAATACTCATTTATTTATCGTGCCCAGGAACAACCGTGAGGTCTAGGTGCTGGCGCACGTATACATAGAAAAAGAAATACAGCAGGGGAATATCAGTAAAAGAAAAAAACAAACAACGAATAACAAATAACAATCTTGAAAAGAAAAGTGTACATACATACATCTAACCGAAGGCGCAAAATGCGTACATAAGAAAAAGGAGGAGAAGGGAAGTTGAACAATATGCGTGAGACTAAGACACAACAACGGAAAGCTCAGAGTAGAACAAAGACAGAGAGTTGTGAAAAATATCAAGGTCATGAAAGTGGGCGTTATAAAGACTCTGTATTCTGTGGACGGTTGAGTGTTGGTGGTGACAGGCAGCAACATGGAAAGGTCTGTGCTCTCTGGTGATCTTGCGCGGAATACGAAACTTAATACAACTGAGGAGTTCGGGGCACATGAGGATACCGTGAAGTAGTTTGAAAAGGAAAAGCAGGTCAGCGCGATTACGTCGGCAGCGAAGTAAGGGCAATAGCAATAATCCAACAGTGCTAGAGCAGGGCCCAGAGTCCGTGTTACCAAAGCGGTGATGATATATGCTAAGAAACTTTTTCTGGACCCGATCTATGTCACTGTTGGATCTAGACATGCCGTTCCAGACGACCGATGCGTATTTGAGTTCAGGAAGACAGATTGTTGTGTACAACTTACGGATTGGTGTGGGAGAATTGAATTCTCTCGACAGTCTGCAAACAGAGCCAAGAGTGCGCATGCCCCGCGTTGCAACGCGTTTGGTGTGAGCTGAAAAGTGTAAGGTTGTATCAAAAAGTACACTGAGATCATTGACCTCACGGACCTTACACAATGGTTACACAACGGGAAAGTTTGCACTCCGTCGTGCAAAGCTTAGACATAGCAAAACTGTCGATCAAGTCTTACCGGCTGCTATTATTAGGTATTAACTTCGCTGGTGCTAGGTCTTGACTTGGTTTAACTTAATTACGCATGTAGGAAGATATTCGGAGGTACCTTCCCTTTCGGGACATTTCGCATGACTAAAGCTCGGCCCCGTCGGCGCCTACGAGCGACAGCGTTCTTGGCATGCCACAAGCGCAGGCAGGCTAACCAAGGTTGGCACAGTGCCAAGAACGCTGTTGCTTGCCGACGCCTGACACGTTGGAGGCTAGCAGATCGGTATCAATGGGCCAGCTTTTTTTTTCTCCTGGCTCAGCGCTGCCGCGGAGAGAAGACAGGCGGGGGGTCGGGAAGGGAGAGAGCTGTCGAGGAGGAGACCGCGTGCGCATGGACGGGGTCTCCTTACGATTACGAGACATCGACGTTGACATAGTGACGTGATGATGACCGTGTCGTCGGTGGCGTGACTACTTAACTGCTGTGGCAGGAAAAAGTGACAACTATAAACATGTGCAGCCGTGCGTCGTCATTGACGATGATGCTTAAGCAGCGGTGGCGGCGAAATCAGCAGCGCGCACTTTGATGTTTATGGTTGCAAACTTGTAGAGAATAGTTTCTTTTCCTCTTTTGCCCGTTTTCGTGCTTGGTAGGTGGTCCGACTCGATAGGTGGCCCCACTCGTCAAGGAAACCTTCGTTAGTTGGTCAGTTATTTTGTTAGGTATTTCTTACGGTCGTTCGTTCGCTCATTCGGTCGTTCGTTAGTTGGCTCGCTCAATCGTTCGTTTAGTCAATGGTTTGTGCGTTCCTTCCTTCATTGTTTGGTTTGCCAGTTCGCTCATTCGGTCGTTTGTGCTATCATCAGCGATGGTTTCCCCACAATTTATTTATCCTGCCGCAGCACTTAAGTAGTTAAGCCACCGACGTCATAGTCATCATCACATAGCCGTAAAATCGCCGGTGTCTCGTGATTTTGTGGTTGAAGCCAAGAAAATGTAAGAGTTGGTTTGGAGAATAATATGCAGAACACACAGGTAATGTTCAATGTCCTGGCAAGAGAGCAAGAATTCATGATCGTCAGTCTCTAGAGTCTGTGCAGAAGTATGTTTATCTAGGTCAATCACTCACAGGCGACCTGATCACGTGAAGGGAATTTACAGAAGAATAAAATTGGGTTGGAGTGCATACGGCAAGCATTACGAAATCCTGACTGGGAGCTTGCCACTGTCCTTGGAAAGTGTACAATCATTGCATTCTACCGATGCTAACATATGGGCGGAAACTTGGAGGTTAACGCTCGACAACAAGTTAGGGACCACGCAAAGCGCGATGGGACGAAATATCTTAGGCGTCACGTTAAGAGACGGGAAGAGATCGGTGTGGATAAAAGAGGAAACGGGGATAGCCGATATTATAATTAACATTAACAGCGAGAAATGGAGCTGGGCAGGCCATGTAATCGGTAGGGTATACATAAGCGGTGGACCGTTATAGTTTCAGAATGAATGCCAATGGAAGGGAAGCGCAGTCGAGGATGGCAGAAAATTAGGTGGGGTGATGAAATTAGGAAATTGCAACTCTCTATATAGCTTCCTGCTGCTCAATACGTGGTACATAAGTGTTTTGCCGAGCTTGAAAAAAGCGCTGCGAATACACGCAAAATTGCCGCGCGACTGGCCGCTCGAGGTACCTTGCGTGCATTTGCGGGCTTCTTTCACGCTTGGCAAAACACTTTTATGTAGCACGTATTGAGCAACAGAAAGCTTTTTAAGGAGTTTTCATGTTGCTCTACAATTTTCTCATTGACATTTTTCATCTAAATATAATTGTTGAGAGGTTGAATAAGTATTAAGACTAATTATGTAATAAGACGGAATCCAAGAAATAATAAACATAAATCAATTCCGAGATATTGGCGATGTAACATTTGCGGTGGATAGACAGAAATTGTATTGGATTACACGATGCACAGGATGTAAGTAAGCAGAATTGCATGCGTCGCCGTTAGTTGCATAGGCTTTGATTGGCCTCATAATCAGAACTGGTTTTGGCACGTAAAACCCCAGAAAGTAGTAGGCTTTGATTACACGTTTCGCTTAAGTTTCGCGGGACATAAACTTCAGCGTATGCCGACCATCTTCATCATTTTGCTTTCATGTGACATGCAACAGACATTCCGACCTGATAAATTGGACAGGCTGGTACACTACTTGTTGTACAACAATGTGACAGTGAAGGAAACAAAATTCTACTCCGGGCCATCTATTGAGAATGTGTACTTCGTTACATTTCTTATTAAGAGAAAAAAATATAGCTTAGCAGGTCATGTAATGCGTAGGATGGATAACCGGTGGACCATTGCAGTTACAGAATGGATACCAAGATAATTCAACACCTGGGTTCATGTACCTTCTTTTGAATCTAATCCGCCCTATCTTATGTGCCGTGATTTTAGTACACTTATGTGACCGGACTTTGCGTTTACTTTAATGGACCTATGTGGCTGAGCTTTGTCTAGCTGTGTTTCTGAGGATACTTTGTTTTAGTGTAGGCATTAGTGTACGTATGTGACTGGATTTTGTGTAATTGTGATTCAGAGTCGACTTTTAGTTCTTTTTTAGTTCTTTTAATTCTTTTTTTTTCATATCTCTATGCTTGCCATTGTTTGTCCCAACTATCATGCACTAAGATTTAAAAATATGCAAATGCCACGTAGCTGGACAGAACCAAGGTACTGTTGTCTGCCGTCGCTTGGAGATACTCAGATAATTTTTTTGGCATTCTGCCTAATTACATAGTCTTAATTAATAAACTTCTTTGTTATAATTAGATGAAAAGTGTCAATGAGAAAATTGGAGAGCAACATGACAAATTCCAGAAACAGCTTTCTGTTGCTCACACTTCAGTTCACACTTCAGTTCGTGGGATCAATCAACGATTTATTCCAAGGCCAGCTGACATCGAGTAATATAAATTCATTAAAAACCAGTAAGAGAGATCTTCCCCCATCCTCGTAAACCGGCAGGATTAGTTCACGTAGACAAGACCGGTGGCTCCGATGAGCAGCACTGCTCTACGCGTCGCGTTGATGCTTACCACACGTGTGCTGGCCCGTACACAGCATATTGCCTTTCGTTTTTGTTTCATCTTTCTTTTTTTTTTGCGATGCGTCGGCAAAAAACGGTGCCCCGCTGCACCTCAATACAAAACTCGACAAGGAGTTGGATTAATCATTGCACCGACCGTAGGAAGAAAGTTTTTACGCCGGTACGGGCACCTCTGAATTCCATCAATGCATACGCCCTGTAGAGATTTCATCATACTGTTTGTTTGACGTTCCGTAACGATCTACGCTTAAAGGAACACTAAAGGCAAACACTAAATAAGTTTGGACGAATAAATCATTCGGTAAAAACTATTTTTTTATATTTCGCGGTTACAGGTTGATTATTAGTAGAGAAAATAAAGCTTTTTTTCTCAACTGTGGCGCAGAAGTACCTCGATATTTGAAGTACCTCCTCGCTCTTGGGAACGTTTTGGTTCAATAAAGGTTATTAAAATTTGCTGAGCTCTGTCTTTGGCTCATTTTGAATGCAACATAGTCCATAATTACCGACGAAAAAATGAATTTGGCGCTACCGAGCCCATGCAACGCCTCTTCGATAGCAGGCCCGTGTGCACTGATTTATGACGTCATGCTGCTCGGACCAAAACTTCCCTTGTCAAGCCTGGCGTGACGAAAGTGGTGACGTCAAAATGACCGCGCGTTACTCGAGACCATCCCCATTACATTCTATGCCAGTCGGGCAAGGCAGCGTGACGTCATGGATCGAAGTGCACAGGCCTTGAGCTTTTCTCTCTACCTAGGAGGCGTTGGCACATGCCGTCAGAAAGTTATGACGTCACGGCATGTTGGCGCGTAAGCCACACCCGTCTTGCAGGTTCACGTCTTCCCGGCTTCTTCTCACGCTACTTCTCACGAAAATGTTTCTTTCTGTTTTGTATTGTAGAAATGTTATTTACAACGCAGCTCAAATTGTTTTTACTGGACATGGCGCTCTCAACACGCCTCTGGGCACGTATTCCGGCGCTTCTGTGGGCTTTGTTCGCTTCCACGACATAATGAGTGTAAGAGAGAGAGAGAGAGAGAGGAAATGAAAGACAAGGATGTTAGTGTCAATAATACGCTTAGCCCAATAACCGCAACCGAAGGGTATTCAGGAAGGCTTATCCCAGCAAGCAAAACGCGAGGCACACCGACCGTGGTAGCTTAGTGGCCTTGACGTTACGCTGCTGAGCGCGAGGTTGCGGGTTCGATACCTACCGCGTTCCGATGGCGGCTGAGTGCAACGAAACTCGCGTATCACTGCATTGCATGCATGTTGAAGAAACGCAGCTGGCCAAAATTAAGTCACAGCCGCCCGTTACGGCGTGCATCGTAATCGTATCGCGTTTTGGCGCGTAAGATCCCAGAGATTACTTTTCTGTTTTTCATTTTTTTACTAAGCGTGCCGGTAGTTGCGTTTGCTTGAGAACATCCGGTCCCTGAGTTTGCCAATGGCGCTCGGACAGCGAAGGGTGACCGTCCGCTACCTTGCCTACAGGAATGTAGGCGTTCTTCTTTTTGGTTTTTGTGTGAGTTTTAGCGGTGCTTTAGGAGAAGACAAATCGGCAACGCCAGCGCAAGACGAAACGTGCATTTAGAAAGACTGCGGAATCCAGCCGCTGTCTTTGTAAGGGCCTGTAGCACTGCTGGCCATCGGTGGAACCAGACGTCGACGGCGAGTACCATTCGGTTTTATTTTTTTTTTGTCCTTGTTCTACAGTTTGCGGTGTCTTACCTTTTTCTTTATTTGGAATGTAGTTGCTAACGTTTGCGTTTCCGAAGGAACCACAAAGTGAATGAGCGAATTCTGACTGTTCGTGCATGCAGCATAGCCTCGTGGCTCTTGGTTCGAACAACGGGGGGACTGACAGCCGGGCCAAGTTCCGCTTCCCAGCGGCCAAGGTGAGAACAATCCTTGCTGTTTCTTTCGACGTGAAGTAATTGCGCTCAGTCAACTTTTCGTGTCGCAGCTATGCCCCATGTGCCTTCCGCTGCTTTTAGCTGAAAAATGCTTTCTTTTTGCTGCTCGCGAAATGGCGTATCGACCCTTATACAAAAGCGATGGAGTTGCCTCTTGAATGTAGCACGTCGCTGTATTCGGTGTCGGTGCGTTGAAAACATAACCTGTTCGTTCCTCATTTCTGAACACAATTCAAAACTTGTCGAAAAGGCATTCAGTGACTAATGCAGGCAGGTTCACGTTTGCCTACTTTCTGCCATGTATTTGCTGTTTTCTGTCGTTGCCTGTAATTTTGTGCTTCATTGCTCTGTTTTTCTTTTTCGCTGTGATGACACACTATTTACCGTCACCTTTTCCAGAATTATTAATTTGTTGGGAGCAGGGGATATGTTCGTGTGCTTCGCTTGCTTTTGCCTGTTTTTCATTTACGGTCCATCACCCCATTAATCTCTTGCCAGAAAACATCAAGGCCCGTACCTTTGCGTTTTAGTCAGCATTGCTGTATACGAGACTATGTAGGTATCTAACTATCATCGAGGCGCGGACGGTTAGTGGTTTGGTAAACATCTGGGGCGACCAATTCTGGGGCAATCACTTTCGGAGGCGATCACACCGGGTCTGTGCGAATATACGGCCAAAAGCGTTTCTGGCTCTGTGCAAAGCTCGCTATCTGACAGTGCACACAGCTGAAGGTAAAGGTTTCGTGTCCTCATCTCTTTCACCATGCTTCTCACATATATGTGTGATGTCTTTTCTATTTTGTTTTTAGTCAGTGCTGAGAATGAACGGCAGGAGATCGACATGTTCCCGTCGTGCGCGCATCTGTCGGGCTAAAGCGATGCTGGCCTTTCGTGCGTCATCACCAGGTGCACCATGGGAGGCAGCCTGCTGGCCTACTAGACGAGCCAGGCCAGCAAGGTGAGCGCATCAGAGACGTAAATATGTCGCGTCGTAATCTTTCCATTGCCTTTCGCTCTGCCAAGGTAATTGCCTATAAAACGATTTCACGCACACTAAACTGTACGAAGTAAGGGTAGTCGTTTGATTAGCCGTATAAACTGCTGTACACATTCGCTTACTAAATTTACAAGCACGTTGTCACGTGCGCACACGCAAACACGAACACATCTCACTCGATAGCTGCGGACGCTCGCTGTTGTACCTTCTAATTATTGACGTTAGCATTCCTTATCAACTTCACTTAGTTTGCGGTATGTTTGCCTGTCTATTTGTTTATCCGAATCTTACCTGTTCCACGCCAGCTTGCGTGACGGGTAGTCCGTGGTCTAATGGTTAAAACGGGCTGCTGCGCTGAGTGAAGACGGTTCAGAACCAACCTTCGGACCAACTTGGCTGACTGGTTATGTGATGGTATGTGCCGCTCCTCAATGAACTTGTTTCACGCCGTCCTCGGTAAAGGTTGTTGTTGTTGTTGTCCTGAGTGGTTGTGGCGCATACCCACAGTGGGGGATTGGCCATGAATCGGGTGGTTATATTCGGTGCATGCATAAAAACAAGGCAATTAACGAATAGAATACTGGAGTTTAGACAGGAAAATTTTGTGAGAGAAGAAAAAAAACACTAATTATTAATAGGTTAAAAAGAAATATATGAATAAAAGAAAACTATGGTGGCAAAGGTGACAATAAGTTTATCATGGTAATCAATTTGATTCAATGTGATAATTTTGGATTGGCAAGCAAGCATTTCTGTGGCTGAACCCAATAATGGAGGCTCCAAAAGATAGAATTACGGGTTCCGATAAATCTAGGCCAATATTGCGAAGCGGAATTTCCAGTAGTCTTTTCCTTATTGCAGAAAAACGCCTACAAGACAACAAGAAATGGTCTATTGTCTCCGCTTCGCCACAGAATGAGCATAATGGTGAGGGGACCAGACCAGACCTGTGTAAGTAAAAGTTTAACGTAGGGATACGGCAGCGCAGCCTCGTGATGGTCACTTCAATTTTCCGGCTTTGGCAAAAGTCTCTGTGCCAAGGGTATAGGAGATGTCTGTATTCCAAAGAATTAGTTAGAGCAGAGCCTGACACTGCCTGCATAATGACACTCCTTCGAAATCTAGCAGCAGTGACATGAGCAGTCAAAGGACAATACGGAAAAATTGGTCCGGTTATCGATGCCTTGGCTAGTGAATCTGCTAAAGGTTCTGCTCATGAATGAACCTCTTTTACATCAACTTTGGTCACTGGTTATGTGCCATTACCCGCCGTGGTGGCGTAGTTGCTTTGGCGTTTCGCTACTAAGCCCGAGGGCAGGCGCGGGATCAAATCCCTGCCGCGGTTCTCGCATTTCAATGGGGCCGAAATGCAAAAAACGCCCGTGTACCGTGCCTTGGGTGCCCATCCAAGAACTCTTGGTGAGCAAAATTATTCCGGAGTGCCACACTACCGCTTGGCCTCCAAATCCTATCGTGGTTTTGGTGCGTAAAAGCCCAACACTTAATTTTTTTTATGTGCCATTCGGTACATACTGCCCTTCAGTCAATATCATTGACGCGAACTTGGGCAGCTCTGTATGTGCCACTGGGTATCCGCCTCATTTCGGTCAACCATTTCACGCCAACTTGGGTCACTGGGCTGCTTTAGCGGCCCGGCGTCTTGCTGCCTGCCCTGCGGAATTGGTGGCCAGGCCTTCTAGCACGATGGTGCCTGGCAGCCTTCCCTGTGGATCTGGTGGCCAGCTTTAAAGGTGAAAGCCTTGGATGACTCATGGATCGAAACACCCGTTGTCTGGCGTTATGACACCTCGTTCGTGGGTTCGAATGCCTTAGCTATACCTGAATCAATAGTTAATTAAGGCAATCGAGCGGACGACCCTTGGTGGGAGTCGAACCACCTTTGGTGGGCGGAAACAATAGGAAGTAACAACGCATTCGAATGATTCATGGTACCACCATGGTGCCACCAACAAAGGTCGTGGGTTCAAGTGCCTTAATTCTACCTTAATTAATATAGAGTTTTTTAAGGCACTCGGAACCCACGACCTTTGGTGGGAAAAACAAGTAACAGGAAGTAACAACGCATTCGAACGAGAATGTCAAGTAATTTAATGAATCTCTCGTGAGCGCGCAGGCTTTCGCCTCCATCCTCTTTAGCGTATGCTACAGCGACTGTCAACTTTGCTTGTAGCCTCGTGTCTCGACGACCCTCCCCCTCACTACGTGCTGCGGATTTGGCACCGAGCTTATCTTACGACCTGGTATCTCGATGTCGGCCCTGATGACCTGGTGTCCAGCTGTTCTAGCTGCGTGTCATCTTTCTGCGCGCCCCGTAGGCCTGATGGCCAGCTGTTCTTGTGGCCTCCTTGGCTCCTAATCAGAAGATCGCGCACGCGTTAAGGAATCACAGGTGGCAAAAAGTTTTTCTCTAGCAATTTATATATCAAAAAGACAAGTTGGCAGAGCTGTTGGTTAACATGCAAAATCAGCGTCTGTGTTAACTTCGTTCCTTTCGCGCTGGGATTTCGGCCATTTCTTTGCAGTTAAAGATTGTTTTCGCGACAATAACGGGCAATGTATCCTGAATAGATATCGCGGGTTGCTTTCGCGTTGGCTGTCTTTTTGCCATTGACGGTGGATGTGGTTGCAGGAGAGAGTGATCATCTGCTTTCGTGAATCTATTTAGCCTATAACGTCCGAACTCAACTCACGCAGCTTTTTTGAACACACCATCAAGTGGCTGGATTAATGATTGCTGCGTGTTCATGGAGGCCATCCCCGTGGCTTTCGGTTTAAACAACGCGGAGATAGACAGCCGGAGCCAAGTTCCGGTTTCTAGCAGAGGAGGTGAGCACAATCCTTGCGACCGTTTTTATTTACGCTCAATCAACTTTTGGTGTATAGCAGCCACGTGAAGTGCCGACCGCTTCATTTTGCTGTAACCGCGTCCTCTTTTGTGCTCGTGATGTAGGCGTGTCTGCAGTTAGAAAAATGTACAACTACCTGTTGAGGGCAGCACGTTCTTGAAATTGATGTCATGTAGTTTTCAAAACTTCGTGATACTGTATTGTGTACAGTACTTCGTGTGCAGCATCACTGGAGAATAGTGCTGAACCAACGCACTTGTTATAATTTATTTGAATCGAAGCTTTTTAATAAATGCTACACAACTAACGGCGATGCGCACAATTCTTTGAATTCTTCCTTCGCAACGAGTATATTCATGCAATGTTTATGCACAACCTTCACCTCGTAGAATTTTTACACTTGTGTTCCCCACCATTCAGGAACTATAGCGAAATGCAAACACCAAGTCAGGCGGATGCACAGTGTGAGACGTCTGTGTAACGAAATCAGCAGGACGAAGGCGATCTGTGATACTGGTCGACACAAGAATGCTGATGACAAGTGTATGTCATAGATAAGTAGTACACATTTGTAATCACACGTATTCGGGAGATATTCGAGGTAGTTGTAATCTTGAGAAAGCGCGGTTCGGCAGCTTCGCATAGACGGTAACTGAGAGCTATATACCATCTGCTGTGGTGGTTGCGTGCTTATGTCCCTGAGTATCTCAGGAGCGATTGTATCATTATGGCAAAGAACGTCTTCGTCGTAGGTCAACGGACATGGTTAAAATGAAAGAATCGCGTCTGCCTTGGTTATGCTGCATTATTAGTGAGACCAGTGTATCGTATAACGGTCTGTTTCTGCCCATGCCTTTTTTTGCTTTACTTATTTTGTGGGCGATCCATGAAAGCTTAGTTTGTGTGCAACACATACTTTCTCTTTTTTTTTTTGTTCACTTGGGGTTGCAGCTTCGGGGAACTAATAATGCAGCTTCGGTTGCAGCTTAGGGAATAATAATAATAATAATAATAATAATAATAATAATAATAATAATAATAATAATAATAATAATAATAATAATAATAATAATAATAATAATAATAATAATAATAATAAACGACAGCGACATCCTAAAGGTCAACAAGATTACGAGACATCGACGTTGACCTAGTGACGTCATGATGACTGTGTCGTCGGTGGCATGGCTACTTAACTGCTGTGGCAGGAAAAAGTAACATCCATAAACATGTGCAGTGCGTGCGTCGTGTCGTCATTGACGATGATGCTTAAGCAGCGGTGGCGGCGAAATCAGTGGTGCGCACTTTCATGTTTATGGTTGCAAACTTCTAGGTAATAGTTTCTTTTCCTCTTTCGCCCGTTTTCGTGATTCGTAGGAGGTCCGACTCGATAGGTGGCCCCACTCGTAAAGGAAACCTTCGTTCGTTCGTTAGTTGGTCAGTTATTTCGTAAGAAATTTCTTACGGTCGTTCGTTTAGTCAATGGTTTGTGCGTTCCTTCGTTCATTGTTTGGTTGGCCAGTTCGCTCGTTCGCTCATTCGGTCGTTTGTGCTATTGGATTACATTCGCAATCATCGTCGATGGTTTATTCACAATTTTCTTTCCGGTCACAGCATTTAGGTACTTATGCCACCGACGTCATAGTCATCATCACATAGCCGTCAAATCGCCGGTGTCTCGTGATCTTGTGGTTGAAGCCAAGAAACTGTAAGAGTGGGTTTGAAGCAGAAGACAAAAGTAATGTTGAGTAGCCTGGCAAGAGAGCAAGAATTCATGATCGCAAGTCAGCCTCTACAGTCTGTGCAGGAGTACGCTCATCTAGGTCAATTACTCACAAGAGACGTGATCATGAGAAGGAAATTTACAGAAGAATAAACATGGGTTAGAGTGCATACGGCAGGCATTACCATATCCTGACTGGGAGCTTACCACAGCCATTGAAGAGAAAATCGTACAATCATTGCATTCTACCGGTGCTTATATATGGGGCAGAAACTTGGAGGTGAACAAAGAAGCTCTAGAACAAGTTAAGGACCGCACAGAGGGCGATGGAACGAAAAATGTTAGACCTAACGTTGAGAAACACGGAGAGAGGTGTGGATCAGAGAGCAAACGGGGATAACCAATTTCTAATTGACATTAAGAGAAAGAAAATTGTCCATCCCTTCTCCTACCGGAAAAAGGGGTAAGCGAAGCTTGTCCTGGGTGCACCTAAACTAACCATGATGAGAACGTGACGACGGTGAGAACGACGCCACTGACGGTATGCCCGTAGTCCGCCGTTGTCGCTTTCGTTCGATGTCTCGAGTTTGCTCAGTGGGGTGGTTAGCGGTATTCGCCCGCCCTTGCCCCTTGCGATTCTTCGAAATTAAATTGCTTCAAAATTAAATATGTCCATTATGGTAAGGCCATGAATGGATCATACCCCCACAAATGCGGCCTCCCTATTACGACGACCGAAGAGATGTTAAATTCTACGCTGGAATGAGTGACAACGGTGCCAGCTATGGAAGTTGACGACGCTCGAGCCAATGCTGATAATGATAGTTTTAAATGCGGAGCATTTCATGGCGAACATTTGCCACTTTGACAGTATCCATCTTTCTAGCCGCCTACGTCTTGGTGCTCTCATGGTCGCATCGTTAACTTGGTATTTACCAAAATTTACCACTTACCAAAATTTACCAAATTTACCACTTGGTATTTACCAAAATTGGCATAGTATGACAAGAGTGTATGACGAATGTAAATGAGAGGTTGACATCAATATCATGACGTGTGTCATGTAGGTCATGAAACAGCTGCCTACGTCTTGGTGCTCTGATGGTCGTTTTGTTAACTTGGTACTTACAAAAATTGGCATAGTATGACAACAGTGTATGAAGAACATAAATGATAGGTCATGACTTGAATTTCGAGACATGCGTGTCATGTAGGTCATGAAACAGCCGCCTAAAATGACAATGACCCAGTGAAAAAATATTAACACAAGAACCACTGAAATGGGTTCGGAAGTGGGTACTAAGTGAAGGGAACACTAAAAAATGACGGTAGAAGTCAGTCATGAGCATGGCTCAGCAAAAATAACAGTGACTCAGCAAAAATGTTTTACTATAGAACCACTGAAATGGATTCGGACTTGGGAACTAAGTGAATGAAACACTAAAGGATGGTGGTAGTCATGGCCATGACTCAGCAAAAATGACAGACTCGGCGAAAAAAAATTAACACTCAAAAACCAATGTATGGGGCTAAACATTGATGGTCGAAGTCAGTCATGAGCATGACTAAGGCTTTCGGTTTAAGGTCTCTTAGTCCTAGCTAAAGGGACTCCTCGGGACTCATGACATGCGTGTCATGTAGGTAATGAAACAACCGCCTAAGTCTTGATGCTATCATGGTCGTTTCGTTTACTTGGTAGGCTCCCCGCACACTGCTTCGCATAACATCGACTCCCACAGGGTGTGGGATCTGCCGGCTTCTTTTGCGTACACGGACGCCACCGAAATCTGTGCTTTTAACAAGCTACGCTTGAAAAATGAAGCTGGACAGGCCATGTAAGGCGTAGGATGGATAACCGGTGGACCATTAGGGTTACAGAATGGATACCTAGAGAAGGGGAAGTGCAGTCGAGGACGGCGAAAAACTAGGTGGGTGATGAATTCAGGAAATTTGCCGGCGCAACTTGAAATTGGCTAGCGCAAGACAGGAGTAATTGGAGATCGCAGGGAGAGGCCTTCGTCCTGCAGTGGACATAAATATAGGCTAAAGGGAAAAAAAAGACGTCCACCCAATCGTAGCAATTGCTACAACGGAAACCCCTACGGGTTCCACGAAAGAAAAGCCTCGCAGTTGAAGAAAAATTCGTCCTGGTTCAGGACTCGAAAGCGGGACCAACGCCTTTCCGGGGCAGCCGCTCTACCATCTGAGCTAACCAGGCGGCTAGCAGATGGCAGGGCGAAGACGAATTTATCAACAACTCGATATACAGGAGGTCCCCACTATCATACCCTAAGATTAAAAAATATGGAAATGCTATGTAGCTGGACAGAACCAAGGTAATAATGTTTGCTGCCGCTCGGAGATACTCTGAATATTTCTTGCATTCCGCCTAATTGCATAATTAGTCATAAATAATTAACCAACTTCTCAAATATTATAATTAGGTGAAAAGCGCCAATAAAAAAATGTAGAGCAGCATGAAACACTCCCGATTAAGCTTTCTGTTGCTCAATACGTGCTACATAAAAGTGATTTTCCGAGCGTGAAAGAACCCCGTGAATGGACACACAATTTCCGCGCGACTTGCGTGTATTTGCAAGGTGTCTCACATGCCGTCGTTTGTGTTTCGAGTGCAAGTACCAGAAAACTATCTTGTATAACCCCTCTGCGCTGACCGTCAAAGAGAGCCCGTGCGTTCATCTGTTGCGTAAAATAAAAGTAAAATTCTATGTAAAACCTTAGCATGTCACTCTGCACATAAGTATATCTGAAGTACACAGACGGGCCCTAATGAATTAGCACATTGTAGGTGATCTTCTTTGAATTAGCCATTCCGTATGTAACACTGGGTGTGAGATAATTCTTGGCCAATCCTCCAGTATAGGCATGTGCCTCTGGGACATAAGAGGTACATAATCCTTAATGTATCTATAGACATGTGCCATACTTCTCTGTGCATACGCATCTTATCTGGATTCTTTTGTAGACAAGTATCACAAGTCGCCTTTGTCCTTGTGACATCGCTGCGTAGATGTCTGACAGTGTGCGTCTGCCCGGCGTAGTGTTTGAATTTCGCATAGCTTGTGAACGGTATTTTCTATAAACATGAACAATAATTTCAAGAGATTACAGATGTAACATTTGTGGTGGATAGACAAAAATATTGTATGAGATTACACGATGCACAAGAAGAAAGTAAACAGAAATGTGCGCATCGCCGTTAGTTGTACAGGATTTGATTACACGCCTCGCTTGATATAAATTCCGCGTATGCTTAGGAACCATATAGTTTTGCGATCAGGTGGCATGCATCAGATATTTCGAAGTGATAATTCGGGCCAACTGGCAACGTACGTTGCTGACTGTACAACAGCGTGACGATGCGGGAAACAAAACTACTCCGGACCATCTATTGAGATTTTGTACTTTTTTACTTTCCTTATGCCCAGTTGGTTATTTCTAAGTCCATTATGCATATGCTGCATTGTTTTGGACAAAACCATCAGCTGATATGCAGCGCAGCATTTATTCTCTGCTATTCGCCTTGCTACCCTAGAAACCACGTTATCCTACTTAATTCTCGACTCCTTGCCGTTACTTTAAGTGAAGCCGAGTGACAACGCTCGCGACAACGACCCAGCCTAACGCGTAGAAGTGTATCCGGTGAATAAAGCACGATTGCAAATATGCCGTTCACTTTTTTAGGATAACTAACCAATATTTTTTTTTCATTTGAGTGATGTACAGGTACACAACAGATATCTTGATGTCATGCAATACTGGGCTCTGCTATTACTCCAAATTTTATTACAGTCCCGTCACTTTAAAGCAGTTGGTTAAAACGTGACGAATACAAGCGAAGCACGCCAAAAAGCACCATCTTCTGACAAATTATTTCAAGAATAGTAGAAATATAATCCTACGTCATCGGTTCCGAGGTACCATTACCTCTGATGCACGACAAAACCAACAGGTATATCGCCTTTCTTCTCGAGTATTTGTCACTTTTGTCTGTTATTGACGAAATTGACCACGTTGGCGCATCTGGGTAGCCATCGCACCTCATAGCCATCCCCAAGAGAAAAAAATTATCGCGGTCATCAGCATCAGCCTGTACTAATATCATTTCCCGGCGATTTCGACAACCCTTGACTTTCGCCAGCTGATTAAATCATATGCCTGCGCACTTCTTTTTTTTATTATTATTACAACACTAACTATATGCCGTCCTCGACTGTGCTTCGCTTCTCTTCGCACCCATTATGTAACTCTAATGCACCTCTCGTTATCTGCTCTATTCATAACATGGACCACTCAGCTCCATCTTTTCCTCTTAATGTCAACTAATATCGGTTACCCCTGTTTTCTCTGTAATCCACATTGCTATCTTCCTGTCTGAATGTTACTCCTTACATTTTTCTTCTCAGGGTTATTAGTTAATCCCGAACTGTCTGGTCCATATATTGGTACCCATAGAATACCATGATTGTACACTTTTCAAGGATAGCAGTAAGCTGCCGGTCATGATTTCGTAATGCGTACCAAATGGGATCGAATCGGTTTTATTTTACGGTAAGTTTGGTAGCCATATCATTGACCTTAGCTGGGCTATCAAACATTACTTAAATGTTATGCATATTATTCTTGAACCTTATTCGTATACTCTATCGGCTCAATCATAGTATTACAGTCACAATTTACGTTACTTACGAATTCCCATTATCGAAAAAAAAAAGATTCCAAATGCTATGATGTCCACGTAATAATTGCGGCACCAATAATCTGGTGGTGTTATAACCAAGAATTGATGCTTCTAGCAAAACTCATCTGAAGCACCGCAGTCCTTACGTGGCATGGGCGGAAGGTGAACTCTCACATTCGACAATCAGTCATTAGGCATCACTCGGGCAAATCTGCACGCTGCGTTAAGCAATGGTCGAATGAGCATAAGCCAAATGCCAGAACAATATCCTGTTGGCGCCCAGCTTCCAGGCATACAGTCATCGCCGAAAGGTGAAAGATGCACATGTTGCATATTCGTAATAATCAAACAAGGCGAAAGATATAATTGAAGTAAAAGATTATGGCGTTTGAGTTTTGTCATGGGTTAGAATCGCATGTCTTCGGTTGCCTCCCTTCAGGAATTGCGGAATCATGGCCTAGGCGCTTCTGCACAACCTACTATTTTTGCGAGTTCCTGCGTTTTGCTTTCTCGCCCAGATAAGACATACTATTTATCTTCGACTTTTCCAGAATGATTCATTTGTTGGGAGTTGGCGCTATGTTAGTGTGCTTCGCATGCTTTCGCCTGTTTCTGGTATACGACCGAGAGTGTTTCTGGCGCTGGGTCAAGCTTGTTCTCCGCGCATTGTGAATAGCGCTGTCGGCCGTACGCTTCATTGAGTCCGGTGCCGAGTCTCGCGAAATCTCGAGAAAGTGAAACTATCTCCGTAAGTGATCGTCCCAGAATACTTTTGGCAAACGACGAAAGCAGAAAAATATAGGCACCCTACCAATGGCGGGCACAAGCTGGGCTAGTGGTCCTCTAGTTTCATTTACTAGCTGGCACCTGGCGCAATCATATTCGAGGGAAAAACCAACAGAAGTGTCGATGTCTTTCTCTGCCGCACAAAAAAAACACACACACAAAACAAACAAGATTCAAGATTCATTTTATTTCTCCAAGAGAAATACTGACAAAAAAAAAAAAGAAACGCCGGATGTCATAATGAGTTATACTTCTTGCAGAACTCAATTTTACTTTACCACCTCTGGTTAAGGGTGGCTTTACGAAAGCCTACTCATTGCTAATTGGAATGTCCGACACACCGCTCTGTGAATCATGCAACTGTGAAGAGACGATCGAGCAGGTGTTGTCTTTGTAATCTTTATGACATCGAACGTGGCGTTCTTCGGAGTGTGTTGGGCCGATTGGACAGCAGCCCATTTTCAGAGACTAAGATTATTAGATCGTGGCCCCACGCGTCGCAGGCTTACAAAGCGACGCGGGCATTGCTACGATTCACGAACTCGACTGGCCTCAGTGACCGATTGTGAAGTGTTGGACAACCGCACGTATTCACACTGAATGTACCTTCTTCCCTCCTCTCTATTCTTTCCTTATTTTCATCCCTTTAGAACCCTTCCCCGTGTAGGGTAGCAAACCGGACGCGCGTCTGGTCGACCTCCCTGCCTTTCCTTCCTTCTTTTTCCTCCTCCTCCTCCAAGACTGTTGATTAATTACAATGTTCGATAGATCATGACGGCGTTTAACGCTGTCCGGAATGGAATTCCAAGACTTCGCGTCCCCATCTCTATCGCCGTGCTTCTCACGTACGCATGCGATGTCTTTTCTTTTTCAACGGTGCCGTGAACGAACGGCACGAGATCGACCTGGTCGTGTCGGGCACCCATCTGCCAAGCCAAGACGATGCTGGCCTTTCGTGTATCGTCGCCAGGACCAGCGGGGGAGACAGCACGGTGCCAAGTATTCTAGGCAGACCACCAAGGTGAGCGCATTGAAGGCGCGACTTATTGCTTCTTAATATTTCCGTTGCCTTTCGCTCTGCAAAGGTAATTGTGTAAAAACAATTTCACGCTCACTAAACTCGAGTGCGCTAACGTTTCTTATAACGATTAGCTATCAAGCGTGAGCAAGACTGTATAATAGTGATAATTAGCGCAGTCACAATTGTGCTACCTGACTTATGGTATCACTACAAAAAATGCAAATTGGAACTTATACAGTGAAGGATCGCATGAGGAACACGTTACAAATAAAATAGCAGACGTGAAAACATCTGCGTAGTTAACAGTATGCGCGCGGATTCGAGCCTGCTTTCCTACAGGCTTCCGGCTATCGGGGGTGATTTGTGCGCTGCTTTAATGGGGCTACATTTCTCACTCCAGCATCCCAGTAGTGAAATCTGTCTTCTCGACGTACTTCGCTTTCTTGCCATATAATCGGTGGTAAAAAAATTGTTCGCAGCTGCCCGCTATGGCTTCCCTGATATTCCTGGAGTGGCTTACGAATATTATACCCCATAATTTGAAGCTGCAGCAAAAAGCGCATTACAGTTTCCCATGCGTCTTCCTGATCGATGGTGACCCAAGCCTATTCAGTGTAAAGCTGCTGCCCGTGCTTGCCATTGGCCATTACACAGTTTGTCCCAACTCTCATGCACTAAGATTTAAAAATATGGAAATGCCACGTAGCTGGACAGAACCAAGGTACTGTTGTTTGCCGTTGCTTGGAGATACTCAGATACGTTTTATTTGCATTCTGCCTAATTACATAATTAGTCTTAATTAATTAATAAACTTCTTTATTATTAGGTGAAAAGAGTAAATGAGAAAACTGTAGAGCAACATGAGAAATTCCCGATCCAGCATTCTGTTGCTCACACTTCAGTTAAATATCAAGAATTTCTTCCAAGGCCTGCTGACATGAGTTAATATAATTTCATAAAAATGAATACAAGCAAAAGTAAAGCAATCCTTCTTACTCCTAAACAGTCGCCGGTTGTTCTCACATAAAATCTTATGCTTGACCAAACACCTTTAGAGGTTGTTGACTCCTTCAAAACACTCGGTGTATACTTCCTCAAGCATATGTCCTGGGACACGCATATTAAACACATTATCACCAAACGTTCGAGGACTGTTGGCATTTTGACTAGATTGTTTTTCTCTGCCACCCAATATCTAATTACTGATATAGAACGCGTTATTTTTGCGCAAGTTAAACTAATTTAAACTATGGGGCAAAACTACGTCATCCAATTTACATCAATTGTGTGCACTTCAGAAAAACAGAAGCCCTTAGACACATAACTGGCGTGCCCTTCAATGCACATACAGGGCAACTTATCAGGTGGTTTAATGTAATACCTGTTCGTAATCTTTATTCATATATTTCCATACAATGTAAACATAGCATGAGTACTTGGGAAGACATCATAACGTCGTTATTGCACTTGAAGATGAGGACAATGACGTACAACACCCGCATCAGAGTATTGGGAAGTCCCGTTTTGTCGAACGAAATATGGCGAACAAATGCGTCAATACAGCACACCTGTACTTCTAAATTTTTTTTCGTGAAAAAGGGATCGATATCACAACTGCCAGCAAAAACACACTGTGCTCGATCTTTGTGACGCATTCATGATACCATCTGTTCTGTGTAGACGTGCTTGTCTGAAAACTAATGTGCAATTCATATATGCATTTTATATAGGTATCCCTGCAATTCTTTGCATTTTCAGTATTTTTTTTACAACAGAGAAAGTGTGAAACAATAGTTTGTGCCTGAAGTTTTGATAGTGAAATGTATGCTGTTTCGTTTTTAACGCATCTTGTGCTTACATAATATTTGAAATGTAAGAAGGTGTATTTCTCGTTTCTCCTAATATATACAGTACAGGGGGTCCGAACTTCTGTCAAGTGAATTAATTTTCCTTTTTGTTCGGACTTTCCCCTATTCAACATGGAAATAAACTCAATTCAATACGTGCTACATAAAATAATTTTCCGAGCTTGAAAGCCCGCGAATAAACATAAAGTGCCTCGATCGGCCAGTCGCGCTGCAATTTTGCGTGCATTTGCGAGCTTCTTTCGTGCTCGGACAAACACTTTTATGTAACACGTATTGATCAACAGAAAGCTGTATCGGGAGGTTTTCATGATGATCTACAATTTTCTCATTGACATTTTAATTCTAAATATCATATTTGAGAAGTTTATTAATATATATATATATATATATATATATATATATATATAGGCGGAATGCAAAATATAATCTCAGTATCTGCAAGTGACGGCGAACATTACCTTGGTTCTGTCCAGCTACGTGGCATTTTCATATTTTAAAATCTTGGTGCATGACAGTTGGGACACCCTCTGTAATTGAAGCCGCACATTTCGAAACGAGAACACTTGGACATCACTAAGCTGGGCGCAAATCGGAAAGTATTGAGCCCACATACTCGACAGTGAAAGCATTTATAAAGATTAAAGCACAACGCACTGCCTACAACGATAATATATAATACCGTTCTGTGCACTCATGTGTGTTAAGATTGATACTTACAATCACTGCGGTTAGCATTCTTTGGAAACTTCACCCAGTGTGCTGTATGTTTCTTTCTCTGTTGGTTTGCTAATCCGTAATTGAGCTCTTTCACGCCAATTTAGGTCGTGGGTTAGTTCCAGTTCTAATAAGTTTATTGTCCTTGTTCTGCAATTTGCGGTATCTTACTATTTTTAGAATGCAGTTGCTAAGCTTTGCCAGCTGCTAATCTGCTTGACGCAGGCATATGAGCCCAGTGCATTCGACGCCTCTCAGTTTAGGGGTGTTATGTGGTTGCAATAATTTTCAAATTGGTTCAATGTGCCGCGTATGCGTACTCTGTTAAAGTTTGAGGGCTACTTAAACGAGTGTGGAGTGAAACGAGATGGAAGCGTGACAGTGCGGTAGAAAAAGAATTGCTCAGTGTATTTGTAGACACAAAATTGTTTGCTGCTTTATTTCCGCGTTATTCAGCATCGACTGCCTCAGATGAATAATAATAATAATAATAATAATAATAATAATAATAATAATAATAATAATAATAATAATAATAATAATAATAATAATAATAATAAAATAGACAAAAAGGGGTGTTCCTGACAGACTATTAGTGGCCAAACTTCATAGAAGTGGTAAAAATTCTAAATTATGCAATAAGTGTTGATACAATAACCACAGTGTAATAAAAAGCAATGCAAGTGTATTCAATTTGTAGAATACCTTGATCAGTTAGGTAACAGAACGAGAGAAACGAAATTTCACTAATGAAGATTTATTTAAAAATGCGTGGTGTAATTGCACAGGTGAGGTGAGCTAGGAATAAAAGTGCTATCATGTGCCAGAAATTCTGTGGCTCGCCGCCAACTTAGAGAATGAGAATGTGGAGTGAAATGCTTTGGTGTTACAGTGAATTTGTTCCCGCAACCGGCGTAAGTACACACTACGAAAAAAGTTGCTGAGGCAGTAATGCATTTCGCCGCACATTTTAAAATCACCATGTGTGCGCGAAACATTTTCCAGACATAATGCTTCTAAGAAATAAACGGTTACGCTAAACCACTGGCGTAGTTTTATTGGAATATTACGACTTCCCCTTAGTCACGTAAACAGCGATTATAAATTGAGTATTATTTTTAAGTTAGCTTGTTAGTTAATTACAGACAGTTGCCGTATAGGAACGCGTTGTATATATATATTTCATACCTTGCTTAGTAAATGTAAGAAATATTGTGCACTTCGCCCACACGCAATGCAGTTTGCGTAATATCTTGTTTTCCTTTTAGTGAAAAGCACCTCTCTCCAACTGGCCGGTGTTATTCCCTTAAGACATAGTTACATAATATATTGCCAGTGTCTTGCCGTTGTTCGCCTTTATTTCTGGCCAAGGAGAGTACACTTGTACATAAACAAAAAGCCCAATAAGATGTTTTAGTGAAGGGATAACTAGTATAGTAATGATCTGATGGGCAATAATTTTTCTAAACTATCCACACCTGTAACGTCGCTCCAGCGTAATAAAAATTCTACTATAGGCGAGTTAGGCTCATTTGCTTAAATTTATTTTTGAGTTGTGGAACTCTGCGGATAGCGTAAAGGATACGTTGGCCACTACAAAGTTAAGGCTCCTCTTGCCGAGACAATGATTACAGTCAAGTCTCACGAACACCGACGCGCACGAGCCCACAATGGAGCGGCACATTGGCACGATTGACAAGATCGGGTAATCGCGAGAATGAGAAAAATTGTGGCTGGCACGCAAGCGAGGCTCGTGAGCGTGACTTTTTTTAAATTCTTTTGTCAACTAGAAGCGCGGGAGCGCTATAGTTTCGAGCTTGCTCTTCTGATAACGCTGACGGAAAGAATCGCGTGGCCAGGCGTGACCTCGTTGTCTTCGAGAAAGTTCGAGAACCGTATCGTAGCCGCTTGCGAAGCGCGACGAGGGTGCAGAAAATTGTGAGCGACTCGGCATTGTGGCGGGAGGAAAAGTTGCTCCTTGCGGACGCCTAACGTCCTAGTGTGAACTACAGGTAATAAGACGGCGTTGCAGAAACGTTGTAGAGAACGAACTTCCTCAAGAGCAACCAGCCGGCAGGTGCCTCCAAGATGCGTTCGAGCACGCCTCTTTAAAAGCGCAAGAAAAATGGCGTTTCGAGAAATTTACGCGAATAGGGGCTGAACTTAATTGCAGTTATCCAGCCAACCTACAGCTTAGCAAGATTGTGGTTAATGGGGAGTCCTGAATATGTATGCAGACCCATTGATTGCTGCGTAGAGCGCGCAAGCAGCTTGCTAGGGCAAAACAAATCAAGCGCTGCCGCCCAGGAAGAGCAACGTGCGCAATCTTGCACATCTGCGTGGTCGCGCTTGAACCTTTGTCCACAATGTCAAAACCAGCAAGTGTTGTCTCGCTTCCAGCTGGGTTCCGCTTCCCGCGACATAGCAACATTCGTGACCACCAGAAATGCGTTAACAATTACACACAACTCTTGCGGGAAAAGTAGGGCATCATTAGTGCTAGATTAAAAGACCTTCAGTCGCCGTCGTCCAACTCGAACGAATAGCCAGTTTCTTGAATTCATTCGACTTCGGTTACATTAAGGGCGTTGATTGATATTCTACTATATATACAGCAAGTGTGCAGCAAAGTGACGCATAAACAGCAGCATATACAGCAAAGTGACGTGATGATGTGTCGTCGGTGGCGTGACTGCTTAACTACTGTGGCAGGAAAAAGTAACAACTATGTGCAGCCGTGTGTCGTCATTGAAGATTATGCTTAAGCAGCGGTGGTGGTGAAAGCAATAGTGCGCACTTCGATGTTTATGGTTGCAAACTTCTAGAGAATAGTTTCTTTTCCTCTTTTGCCCGTTTTCGTGCTTCGTACGTGGTCCGACTCGATAGGTGGCCCGACTCGTCAAGGAAACTTTCGTTCGTTGGTTGGTTGGTTAGTTATTTCGTTAGATATTTCTTACGGTCGTTCGTTCGCTCATTCAATCGTTCGTTCACTCAGTGGTTGGTGGGTTCCTTCGTTCGTTGTTTAGTTTTCCCGTTAGTTCGGTCGTTTGTGCTATCGGCTTACATTGGCAATCATCGTCTATGGTTTCTGCACAATTGTTTTACTGCGGCAGCACTAAATTAGTCATGCCACTGACGTCAGTCATATTAGTCGTCATATCACCATCGTCTCGTGATTTTGTGGTTGAAACCAAAAGAGTGTAAGAGTGAGTTTGACGATTATTATGCAGAACACAAAGATAATGTTCAATATCCTCTCAAGAGAGCAAGAATTCGTGATCGTCAGTCAGCCTCTAGAATCTTTGCAGGAGTATGCTCATCTAGGTCATTTACAGAAGATGAAATTTGGTTGGAATGCATACGACAAGCATTACGAAATCCTGACGGGGAGCTTGCCACTGTCATTGAAAATTGCTCAATCATTGCATTCTACCGATGCTAACATATGGGCACAAGTTTGGAGGTTAACAAAAACGCTCGACAACAAGTTAGGAACCACGGAAAGCGCAATGGGACGAAATATGTTAGGCGTAACGTTAAGAGACGGGAAGAGAGCGGTGTGGATAAAAGAGCAAACGGGATAGCCGGTATTATAATTCACATTACCAGCGAGAAATGGTGCTGGGCAGGCCATGTAATCGGTAGGGTAGATAAGCGGAGGACATTTATAGTTTCAGAATGAGTGCCAAGGGAAGGGAAGTGGCAGTCGAGGATGGCAGAAAATTAGGTGGGGCGGTGAAATTAGCAAATGACAACTCCCTGTATAGCTTCCTGCTGTCAATACGGCGTACATAAAAGTGTTTTGCCGAGCGTGGAAGAAGCCCGCGAACACACGCAAAATTGCCGCGCGATGGCCCCCTGAGGTACCTTGCGTGTATTCGCGGGCTTCTTTCACGCTCGGCAAAACACGTTTATGTGGCCCGTATTGAGCAACAGGAAGCTATATAGGGAGTTTTAATGCTGCTCTACAATTTTCTCATTGGCATTTTTCATTTAATTATAATGGTTGATTAGTTGATTATATGTTGAAGTTGAATTTATTTTCATCAGTAGTACAAAAAAATATAACAGGTGAAGTATAACTGCACAATCGGAGGTCCCGAACTAAAACTGTTGGGGAGACCTCCTAAACAGGAAGCAAATGGTGGTTAATGCAATTGTGGCAATGGCAGTAGGCTACATCATACAAAGGTTGTGTTTGTCAGCGAAAAAAAAAAACAGGATAAAAAATAAAATAAAAAACAGAGCTTTGAGTACAAAAATGTTGTTGTAGTATGCAGAACATGCAACACAAAAAAGTCTTCATGGGAAAGAAAAAAACAAAACAATACCGCGTTTGAATACCAAATTAGCTGGTTGGTAGCATGGGGAACAATCAATTCTGTAAAGTATTGCTAGGGACAGAAAAAAAGCTATTAAGAATATAAAAAGAAAGTTAGGAACAGTGCAACACAAATATATTTATAACGTTTACATCGCACAGTAAAAATACGAGGAGTTCGGTAATGAGTTCATATAATATGCCTTAGCTTTGCGCTTGAAGGCTTCAAATGCACATGATTTGATATCGGACGGAATCGAATTCCACAATGATATGCCTGAAAACATGACAGTAATTTTCCCATAGTTAGTTCGAATTTTAGGAAGGATCAAATTGTGACGTGCGGAAAACCGTGTGTTATTAATATTAGTGAGGTCAGTACGGGTAAAACTTTCAATACCTAACTCCGTATTTATGAGGTGGAACATTATAACCAACAGCTTATGATTGAATAGCATGCGCAAGGGGAGAAGGCTTAGGGAACGAAAAATGGGAGCAGAGTTAATGTAAAAGGTTGAAATGTCATCAATCGTACCCCTTGCTTTTGTAAAGCTTCTAGTTGGGGGAGATGAGTGAAGTATGTATTATACCCCATGATGACAGGCAATATAAAAGATGGCTGTGAATATACGCGTAATACAAAGACAAGAGAATACTTGGCTGAAAAAAAGAGCGCGATTTGATAATAACGTGAATGCCAAAAGAAATTTTTTGAGCAAGAGATTGGGCATGGCGGTTGAATTTTAAGTGCTCATCTAAGATAATGTCTACAAATTTGGTTGACCCAGATCTTGTAATTATGTGATCGTTAAGTGATACAACTAAGGAATCCATGAATAATGTTTGAGGGGAATGAAATACCATAAATGTTGCCTTCGATGGATTGATGCATAACGTGTTTTTCAGGCACCATGCATGAACATTAGCGAGATCATTGTTTAGTTTGTTTAGTAGTGACGGAATTTTTGTCGGAAACGAAAATGGTTGTCATCAGCATAAAGAAGGCAGTGGGCATGCGTTAATATTTGTGGCAAATCATTAATGAACAATAAAAATAACAATGGCCCAAGTATTGATCCCCGAGGGACGCCTCTATTAATAATTTTAGGTGAAGAGAAGGAACTATTCACTTGGACTATTTGTGGTTGGTCTGTTAGGTAGTCACGAATTAACTGCAAAGGCGGGCCAGAAATGCCATAAGATTCTAGTTTTAGTAGGAGGATGGGGTGGTTAATTGTATCGAACGCTTTAGTGAAATCAATAAAGAGAGCACCGACTAATAGGCCTTCGTCTATAGCTAATTTAACTTTGTCAGTAAACGTAATAAGTGAAAGTTCTGTTGACAAATGCTCTCTAAAACCAAATTGATAAGGAGATAATAGCTTAAACCTGGATAACTCCTTATTTAAACGCTTTTGAATAAGTTTTTCAATTACCTTGCTAAAGAAAGACAAAATGCAAATAGGACGATAATTATTCACACTCACGATTACCTTTTTTAAAACTTGGGATTACCTTACCCATTTTGAGGCTTTTGGGACTAATTATGTAATAAGGCGGAATCCAAGAAATCTGAATATCACGGCAAGTAACATTGCCTTTGTTATGTCCAGCTACGTGGCATTTGCATGTTTTCAAATCTTGGTTCATGATAGTTGGGACACCCTGTGTGCGTGTCTTTGTGTGCACTGGTTGTGTATGCCTCCGTTTGTGTTTCGAGTGCAAGTACCAGCGAACGTGCTTGTATAAACCCTCTATTTTTACCGTCAATGTAGTATCAATGCGTACATCTCTTGAGTGAAAACAAGAAGTAAAATTCTGCCTAAAACCTTAACGTGTAACTGCACGTAAGTATCTCTGAAGATCTCAGACATGAATAATAAATTATCAGAATGTAATCAATTGATTTGATTTGAATTAACCACTCGGTATGTACCACTGCGTGTGAGCCAATTCTTGGCCAATCCTTCAGTATGGGCATATGCCACTGTGTCATAAGAAGTGCATAATCCTTAATGTATCTTATTGTCATTCATCCCTCGACAAGTCATTGTATTGGTGACATCGCTACGTAGATGTCTGACACTGTGCGTCAGCCCGATTTAGTTTTCGAATTTGCATAGCTTGTGAACGGTAGAATCTACAAACATAAAGCAATTCCAAGGTGTAACATCTGTAGTGGATACAAAGATATTATGTGGGATTGCACGATGCACAGGATGTAAGCAAGCAGAATTGCATGCATCGCCGTTAGTTGTATACGCTTTGATTACACGAACTGATAAATTGCACCAACCGGTACATTACTTGCTGCACAACAGTGTGACTCTGCAGGAAACAAAATTCTGCTCCGGGCCATCTATTGAGAATTTGTACTTGACTACTTTTCTTACGCCCTGTTGGTTATTTATAAGTCAATTTTGCGTATGCTGCATTGTTTTAGAAAAAAAAGTCTGGTTATATGCGGCGCCAGCATTTATTACCTGCTATTCACCTTGCTACTCCAGAAACCACGTTATTCTACTTCATTCTTGACTCCTTGTTCTTAGAATGGGTTTAGCCGAGCGACAACATTCACGCCAATGACACAGCCTAATGCATAGAAGTGTATCAGGTGAATAAAGCAGGAGTGTAAAGCAACCTTTCTCGTTTTGGAATAATGTGTTTTTTTTTGCATTTGAGCAGTTTACAGGGTCTACAACAAAAGTCTTGATGTCATGCAATACTGGGCTCTGCTATCACTCGGAATCTTATTACGGTCCCATTACTTTAAAGCTCTTCGTGAAAACATTAGGACGTGTACTCGTTGGTAATAAAATAGTGATGTAGAAATGTGCCGCAATGGACGAATACAAGCGAAGCACGCCAAAAAAGCGCCTTCTTCTGACAAATATAAATTAAGAATAGGAGAAATAGGAGCGCGCTTCCGTCGGGCGCGAGGCACCCGGGGGGGGGGGGGGGGTGAAATGGGGATGGGGATTCCCACTCCGCGAGGGTGCCGTATCGAGAATGCGATAAGCGACTTGGAAAAAGTGCGCGCCCATCGAACCTCATCCCCGAAGCGATCTGCGTTGTAGACAAAGTGCAATTAGAGCCGGTAAATTCGTGTGCGCTGTGCTTACGACGTTCGCGTTGACGCGAGAGACGGCACGAAGGTCAATTCGGTCGCTGCTGCCGCCGCGCCCCATCGCTCAAGCGTTTTGACAGCGAGTTTCCACGGTCGTTGAGCCAGATGTGTTCACGTTTACCTGTGCATGCGCTACTGTGCTCATTAATTTAGTTGGTAAGTGAATGTTTACAACTTTATATGGCCACGAAAACTACTATCCGTATAGTTCGTATTGCTGTCTACTAATTTGTTATCGCAAGCGATGCTTCATTGAGTCCGGTGCCGAGTCTCTCGAAATCTCGAGAAAGTGAAACTATCTCCGTAAGAGGTCAGCCCACAATACCCGCCTACGCTTGCTAAGCGACAACGGAAAAATGAATGCACGCTACCAATGGCGGGCACAATCGGAGCTGATTGTCCTGACGTCTCATTTACTAGATTGCACCTGACGCAATCATATTCGAGGGAAGCGCCAATGGAAATGCCGATGTCTCTCTCCCGCACAAAAAGAAATTGCCGGATGTCATAATGTTTTATACTTCTCGGAGTACTCAAGGCTGTTGATAAATTACAATTTTCATTAGATCATGGCGGCGTTTCACGGTGTCCAGAATAGAAATGCAAGGGTTCGTGTTTCCATCTCTATCACCGTGCTTCTCACGTAGGCGTGCTGTGTCTTTTCTTTTTCAACGGTGCCATGAACGAACGGCACGAGATCGACCTGGTCGTGTCGCGCACCCATCTGCCAAGCAGAGACGATGCTGGCCTTTCGTGCGTCGTCACCAGGACCAGCGTGGGAGGCAGCACGGTGGCCGACTATACTAGCCAGACCAGCAAGGTGAGCGCATTGAAGACGCGACTTATTTCTTCTATTTCCGTTGTCTGTCGCTCTGCAGAGGTAATTGTGTAAAAACAATTTCATGCTCTCTAAACTCGAGTACGCCAACGTTTCTTATAACTATTAGCTATCAAGCGTGAACAAGACGGTGTGATAGCGATTTAGCGCAGCCACAATTATGCTACCTGACTAATGTCACCGCGAGAAATGCAACTTGGAACTTATCCAGTGAAGGATCGCACGAGGAACACGTTATGAATAAAAATAGCAGCCGTGAAAGCTTCTGTGTTCAGATTATGCCCGCGAATTCGAGGTAGCTTTCAAACAAACTTTCGGTTATCATGGATGATTCGTGGGCGCTGATTCAATGGCTACATTTTTCACTCCAGCATACCAGCACTGAAATCTGTTTTCTCGACGTACTTCGCTTTCTTGCCGTATAATTGGTAGTAAAAATTTGGTCGCAGCAGCCCGCTATGGCGTCCCTAATATTCCAGGAGTGGCATTGGAATATTATAACCCTTAATTTTAGGTTGCACCAAAAATGAAACACATTACGGTTTTCTATGCTTCTTCCTGATCGATGGCGACCCAAGCCTAGTCGGCGTAAAGCAGCAGCCCGTGCTTACCATTGGCCATTTATACAGGATGTCCCAACTACCATGCACCAAGATTTAAAAATATTAAAATGTCACATAGCTGGACAGAACTACGGTAATATTGTTTGCCGTCGTACGGATATACTCTGATTATTTTTGCGTTACGCTAATCAATTAATCAACTTCTCATTTATTATACTTATATTGAAAGTATCATTGAGAAAACTGTAGAGCAACATGAGAAACTCCCAATACAGCTTTCTGTTGCTCAATGCTTGCTGCATAAAAGTGTTTTCCGTGCGTGAAAGAAGCCCGCGAATAATAGCTAAGTACCTCGAGCGGCCAGTCGCGCGCCAATTTTTCGTGTATTCGCGGGCTTCTTTTACGCTCGGAAAACTTTCATGTGGCACGTATTGAGCAACAGAAAGCTGTATCGGGATGTTTTCATGCCGCTCTACAATTTTCTCACTGACACTATTCATATGATTATCATATTTGAGAAGATAATAGACTAATACATAATTAGTGTGAATGCAAAAAGAAGTAATCTGAGTGTCTCCATGCAACTGCAAACAACATTACATTGATTCTGTCCAGCTACGGGGCATTTTCATATTATTAAAGCTTTGTGCACGACCGTTGGGCCACTCTATGTAATTGAAGTCATACATACTGTAACGCGAACACTTACTGATGTATGACTAAGCTGGGCCCAGTTTCTTATTTAACGAATCGGAAATTATTGCGCCCACAGGGTCGATAGCGTTAGCATTCTGAAAGATTGCAGCACAACGCAATGCCTACAACGATATTATATATAGTTATGTGCACTTTAGCTAGTGTGTTAAGATTATGACTTCCAATTTACTGCGGCTAGCATTCTTTGGAAATTTCATCCATCGTGTGGTATAATTGTCTGTTGGTTTGCTAATTCGTATTTGAACTAACATATGGACCAGAAGCTTGGAGGTTACCAAAGAAGCTCGAGAACAACTTAAGGACCGCACAAAGAGCGATGGAACGAAAACTGTTAGGCCCACCATTAAGGGACAGGAAGAGTGGTGTGGATCAGAGAGGAAACGGGGATAGCCGATATTCTAATTCACATGAAGAGGAAAAAAATGGGGCTGGGCAGGTAATGTTTTGCGAAGGATAGACAACCGGTGCACCGTAAGAGTTGCATAATGAATACCAAGAGAAGGGAAGCGCAGTCGAGGTCGACAGAAAACCAGATGGGATGATGAAGTTAGGAAATTTGCAGGTCCAAGTGGGAATCAGGTAGCGCTAGACAGGGGTAATTAGAGATCGCAGAGAGAGGCCTTCGTCCTGCAGTGGACGTGAATATAGTCTGCTGCTGCTGATGATGATTTGAGCTCTTTCACGCCAATTTGGATCAGGGGGTAATCCAAGGTCAAAGAGCATAACGTCAAAAAGGATTGTACAGCCTCACTTGAGAGTGCATAAGGAAAATCGTTGTTCCAGGCAACATGACGAACATTAATGTCTCCGAAAAGCATTAAATAACAGGTGTGATTTCTATTAGACAATTAGAAGGTATTAACTCCTTAGTAGAAGGTTTTGTCGGGACTCAGGGGCCTATTCACTCATTCACAAAACTTGATTGGAGTCCTGAAGCCCGGTCTTTTCAGGCCTATAGAAACCTCCAATTATCAAAACACATTCTTTCAAGGTGATTTTGACGACTACACATTCTATTCCTACAATGTCAGGCAGTCTCAATACCTGTAACGCGTCTTTGAACTCCACGACCGCGCGAATCTAATTTCTGTGGATTATGTAACCCGGGGTACAATTTCAAAGTCATTAATGTCACTGTTTAACCATGTTTCGGTGAGCACTATAATTTCCGGATGACGCGCGATGACTATACTCTCAAAGTCAGTGGTTTTATTAACAACGCTGTTAGCGTTTACATTTAGGCAAGTGAAACTTCCTGTGCTTCTGTTTGTTCATTAATCCCTCTGCCTCGTCCTACCGTGGGTTCTCGAAACTAGAACTCTTGCCATTTGTGCGTCATTCCATCGAACAATTGCTTATCAACCCTAATTTTATCGTACATGAACCTGAATTTATTTTCAGACTCGCGTAGCTTAGCTGTACTGCCCCAGAGCGGCTTTCTCAGTTGCCTAGTGGCAGCGGAAAAGTCTTCAGACACAGCCATGCGCTTTCCTTTAAATTTAAAGCAGTTTTTACGTATGCCTCCTATTCGCAATGGTTGAACAATTTCAGCGTCACTGGACGTGGTTTGTTCGGCTGGAAACGCCCCATTCTGCGTAATCTTTCTACTGAGCGCACATTAACGCCGAACGTGTTTTCAAAGAGATCAGTGATGGCCTTGTTATTAAGAGCATCGATTGTTTCGTTCTCGCTTTCTTGAATACCGAAAACAGTGTGGTTATTGTGTTTGCTTCGATCTTCTAAATCCACAAGCCTTCTTTTGAGGCACTGTACGGTTTTTTCGATGCTGTCTACTTTCTTCAACTTAGATTCAATAGCGTCTAGCCTTTCTTGTATGCATTTTTTGGCCGTCAAGTAACTGTTTGAGAAATTCTTCGATACTCGTCCGAGATCGGGTTTTATGTCCCCGCACAACGTCAACAAAAACAAAACAAGAAGCCGCGCAATAATCAAGAGTGCATGCAGGCAGTTCATCTGATTTCACAAGTGCACGCCTTCATACCCTGGGCCTCAATTTACAGCTCCGTATTCCGTCCGAACTTCCACGAAGTGATTGCAACCTTGAAGTCCGTATATGGCTAGGAGTAGCATTTTCAATTACGTACTCCTTTCTTATCGGAATGGCTTACAGCCCACTTTGTGACTTCTGCGGGTGCAGCGAAACGATCACGCACCTTCTTTTCGAGAGCCCTAGTTTCAACCTTCAAAGAGCAGCCCTCTCAGCCACGCTCGACCAACTGGACAAGCGCCCACTCACGGAAAACAGCATTCTAGGTATAGCTGGCCTACACGAACATTAGCGCGAGCCGCTACGAAGGCACTGCTGGGTTATTTATGACACGCCGGACTGTATGACTAATTGTGACAAGTTCTTCCTGGGAACTGTGTGACCTAGAATGGTATCAATTGGACGTTGACACTGTGTAATACCTTCCCAGACTATGTGATAGCGCCCGCAGGAACAGTTATGTATTGTATATGAATGCTTTTATTTCTTTCGTATTTTTCTTTCATCTTTCGCATAGCTTTTTTCCCTTTCCCCCTCCCCAAGTGTAGGGTAGCCAACCGGGAACGTCCTTGGCTAACCCCCCTACCTTACCCTCTTCGTTTCTCTCTCTCTCTAGTCTCTGTTCTTCACCGTGCTACTCCAGAAACCACGTTATCCTACTCAATTCAGGACTCCCAGAACTTAAATTATACTTATACTTACCTTCTCGTCAATATGAAACATGCTGATGAAAAAAATTTACGACTGGTGCTTGTCGGTAATATAATAGATATACTGACCATGCAGCAAGCGAAGCACGCAAGCATAGAGCGATTTTCTAAAAAATAAAGTAACACATTGGAGTAATATAACGTTTAATGTCACCCATTCCGAGATAGCAGAGCTCTTTGTGCGATAGCGCAACTAATGCCACGCTCACAGATGTCGAAAACCAAGCGGCCTATTTGTAATGTAATGCCCCATTGAGGTCTTTGATGGGGAAAAAAATCTCTTTTTTTCTCCAGTATTTGTGGCTTAATTTTATTGGTTATGGCGCAACATGACACCGTTTCTTCGTCTGGTTTCCCATTGCACCTCACGGCGTCTATCAGCGAAGGTGACCCTAAAAACGCTAGGAAATGAAAAAGAAAACAAACCTACAAGGAAGAAAATAAATCAGTCATCATCATCAGCCTATTTGTCTTCTCCCAGCAACTTCCAATAATCCTGGTAATGCGCCGTCTGATCCCATCTTATGCCTGCCAACCTCCTAATTTTGTCACACCAATCAATTTCCTGCTTTCCTCTGCTGCACTTCCCTTTCCTTTGCATCCTTTGTGTAACTGTAATTAACTACCGGTAGTGCATGGCCCGCCCAGCTCCATCATTTCATCTTAATGCCAACTAAAATATCGGCTTCACCTGCTTGCTCTCAAATCCACATCGCTGTCTTTCTGTCTCTCAATTATATATCAACCATTGCTCTTATCAAGATTTCTTGATTATCTCGAAGTCTGTGCGAATTATAGTGCTATTATTAAAATGCAATAATTGTACCCATTTCAAGGATAGCAGCGAGCTGCCGATCATGATTTCGTAACGTGTGCCGTATACGATCCAACCAATTTTATTTTCCTGCAAGCTTCCTCCCTTTAACTAGGACCATCGTTTAAGAATTAGCCTTGATATATGTTCTTATAACGGCTTGTTACCAATTGCGAATTCCATTCTCTTGGTAGGCAAGTCGAAACTACCATACTATTTTGTATGGTAATCTTCAATCTTACTATTCTTCTTCCGTTGGATCAGTCATATCATAGTAGTCGTACTTTACCTTGAACACCAATTCCCATAATTGAGAAAAAGTAATTTATGCACCTGAGAATGTTGAAACCAAAAAGATGGAATGTTATAACGAAGAATTGATCCTCCTAGCAAAACACATCACATGCGCCGGGGTCCTTAGGTGGCACGGGTGGAAGGTGATATCTATGGCGTTCGATAAGCGGTCGGCAGACATAACTTAGGAAAAACTGCACGCTGTGTTACGGAAATGTTGAATGAGCATGAGTCAAATGTCAGCAGAATATGCAGGTGGCGTCCCACTTCCAGACATACGTTTGTCGCCGAAAACCTAAAGAAAATAAAATCTCACATATTCATAAGAATGAACTGCGGCGAGAGAGATGGTCGAGGTAAAAACATATGGTGGTTTTGTGTTAGCATCGCATGACATCGGTTTTGTCTCACGTGAGGAATTGTGGTATCACGGAGTGGATGGTCTAGGTCACACTGCACAATCTAATTTTGTTCGTCATCGCTCCGTTTTCATTTTTGATTCGTTTGCTGGGAGTTGGTAATATGTTCGTGTGTTTCACTTGCGTTTGCCGGTTTTTCTTTATTTTAGTGTTCATTTAGTGCCGATCAGCCTATTAATGGCTTGCCATAGAACACCACACCCCGTACCCCTGCGTTTCAGCTTGCGTTGCCGTATATGGCACTGTGTAGGTGAATAACTATCATCGAGGCGCGGTCGGCCAGTGGTTCTGGAGCAACATCTGGGGTGATCACTTTCGGAGGTGATCACACCGGATCTGTGCGAGTATACGGCCGAAAGCGTTTCTGGCTCTGTTGCCTAAGCTCGCTATCTGACGGTGTACTGAATAGAAAGTCAAGGTTTCGTGTTCTCACTTCTGTGAGAACACGAAACCTTGCTTCTCACATACGTGTGCACTGTCTTTTCTATTTTATCTCTCGTCGGTGCTGAGAACCAACGGCACGAGATCGCCATGTTCCTGTCGTGCACGCATCTGTCGGGCAAAGGCGATGCTGACATTTCGTGCGTCATTTCCGGGTCGAGCATGGGAGACAGCCCGGTAGCTTACTGTACGAGTCGGGCGAGCAAGGTGAGTGCACCGAAGACGACCTGTTGCGTCGTAATCTTGCCATTGTCTTTCTCTCTGCCTAGGTAATTGTCTATAAAACCATTTAACGCACACCAAACTGTACGAATTATGGTTGGTAGTTTTATTACTCGCATAAACTGTTGTACACATTCGCTTGCTAACTAAATGAAAAACATTGTCACGCGCGCACGCGCAACCACGAACACATATCACTCGATGGCCGCGGACACTCGTTGTTGCACCTTCTAATTATTGTACTCAGCATTCCTTCTGAGTTCACTCAGTTTGCCTGTCTATTGGTTTGTTTGTTTTCCGCATCTAACCTGTTCCACGCCAACTGATGTGACGGTGTAGATCGTGGTCTGATAGGTATAACATCGGGTTGCTGTGCTGAGGGAAGAGTGTTCGCAACGAACCTTCGAACCATCTTGGGTCACTGTTTATGGGATGGTATGTACCGCTCATTCATTAACTTCATTCACGCCATTCTGGGTCACTGTGTGTGTGCCACTCAGGAGTGGACCTCTTTTACACCAATGTTGGTCTCTGGTGAAGTGCCATTACCCGCCGCGGTGGCGTAGTCTGTTTGGTGTTTCGCCACTGAGCCCGAATACGTGGCATCAAAACCCGGCTGCTGTGACCGCATTTCGATGTTGGCGAAATGCAAGAACGCCAGTGTAGCGCGCATCGGGTGCACGTCAAAGAACCCTTGGTGGTCAAAATTATTCCCAAGTCCTCCACCACGGGGTGTCTCGTAATCCTATCGCTTTTTGGCAAGTAAAGACCAACCGTTTTCTCTCTTATGTGCTATTGGGTACGCACTGCCCTCGAGTCAATATCATTGACGCAAACTTGGGCAACTGTTCCAGTGGCCCGGTGTCTACCTGCCTGCACTGCGGAACAGGTGGTCAGGCCTTCTAGCAGTATGGAACCTGGCAGCCCACCCTGCAGATGAGGTGGCCAGCTTTTCTTGCAGCCTGGTGTCTGATGCCGGCTTTGCTGACGTAGTGGCCAGCTGTTCTTGTGGCCTCCTCGGCTGCTGATCAGAAGATCGAACATGCGTTAAGAATCACAGCTGGCAAAGTGTTTGTTTCTCTACCAATTTCTTCATCAAAAAGATAACTCTGGAGTGTTGTTGGCTGAAATATACAAAATCAGTGTCTGTGTTAACTTCGTTTTCGTCGCGCTGTGATTTCGGCCATTTCCTTGTATTGAAAAATTCTCTTCAATGCAATAACGGATGATGAAGCCTAAATCGATATCGCGGATTACTTACTATTTGGCTGTCATTTTGCCATTGACAGTGCATGTGGTGGCGGGAAAGAGTGTTCACCTGCTTTCGTGAATCGTTTTAGCCTATAACGTCCGAACGCAACTCGGGCCGC